>NC_081407.1:516023712-516284712 GCF_030272615.1 Cryptomeria japonica | reverse complement strand
AGCAATTAATTGAATTATTGATTATTCTCTTAAATTGGAACTCAGCTTTTCAGAAAAAGAAGTTCAGTTGCATTAAAAAGACTCTTTTCTTGATTAAATTGAAGAATTATCTATTTTTATCACAAATGCATGGAATTGATTTATTATTGTTTTCCAATGCAACTTGGACTTCTAATTCGAATGCATTTCAATTGAACTATAATTGGAATCTATCACAAGGTTAACTCAACCTGATTTCTCAATTATTTCAATTAATCCTAAATTGAGCTTTTTCATCATCTCTCTGTAATTCTCTATAAATTCAGTCTTCAGCTCTCATTCCAATTCACCCCAGAGATTTTTGAGAATACGCCATTATTATACTGATTTTGCTCTGGAGTCATTGATTGATTATTATTGCTTTTTTTAGATTATTTGCATCCATCTTACATCCATTATTGCTTGCATCCATCATTGGTTGAATTGATTTTTTCTTGAATTATTCATCCATTTTTTACATCCATATAGCTTAATATCATATAGATTAAATCCTTCGTCTTGGTGTAGTCTAGTCACTGGTATTGCTCATAACAAACTGAGAGCAATCCTATACTCGCATCTTGTAGAAGGCAATGGGTCGCTTTGCTATGGTTTATTTTTATTGATTATTGATTACTGACCATGCATATAATGACTTAATTGAAGTGTTGTGCTTGCAGCTATAGGTTCACTTTTTCACACACACAACTTCACCTTTTTCATTTAGCTTGTTTCTGAAAATCCACTTTGTACCGATTACATTTTTGTCCTTCGGTCTTGGGATTAGTGTCCATGTGTCATTCTTCTTGATTTGATCAATCTCTTCTGTCATAGCATTTACCCAATCTTCACTGTTAAATGCCTCTTTCACTATTCTTGGTTCAAATTCAGATATCAAACATGTGTTTTGTCTCAGTTTGTTTCTTGTCATCACTGGATCATCCTTATCTCCTATAATCTGACTTGGTGCATGATGTCGTCTGACATACTTGGCTAATACAGGCTCGGTAGGCTCTGTATGATCTTCTTCATCACTCGGTAACTAGATATTCTCTTCATTTTCTTCAACAGTCTTCTCGATAGGACTTCTCGGTTGAACATAGACAAATTCATCATAGTCTTCTGGTTCCTTGGAATTTTCTTCATCATTTCTTTCTGCAAATTCATCAATTTTCACATTTGCACTTTCTACTATAATGTTAGATGATTTGATCAGACATTTAAATGCTTTGCTTCTGGAAGAATAACCTAGAAATGTTCCTTCTTCAATTTTCTGATCAAACTTGCCATTTCTATCATCTCTATGAACATAGCATCTGCTTCCAAAGATTTTAAAATAACTAACATTAGGTTTCTTATCATACCAGATTTCATATGGTGTCTTCAAAGTACCTTTCTTCAATTGAACTTGGTTCAAGGTGTAAACAGCAGTGCTTATTTCTTCTCTCCAAAATGTTTGTGGCGCCTTCTTTTCAATCATCAGTGTTCTAGCACAGTCCACAATAGATCTGTTTCTTCTTTCAGCTATTCCATTCTGCTATGGAGTTCTCGGTGTAGAGACTTGTCTTTTAATACCATGATCATTGCAGAATAAGTTGAATTCATCAGATGTGAACTCTCCTCCTCTATCTGATCTAAGACATTTCAGTTGTCTTCCTGTTTCATTTTCAACTCTTGCCTTGTATCATTTAAACATTTGAAAAGCTTCTGATTTTTCCTTTAAAAACATTACTGACATCATCCTTGAATAGTCATCCACAAATAATATGAAATACTTATCACCATAATAACTTTGAACTTTCATAGGACCACAAAGGTCAGTGTGCACTAGATCTAAAATTCCCTTAGAAGTGTAAGACTTACTTGTAAAGATTGATCTTGTCATCTTACCCATCTGGCATCCTCGGCACATAGCATTCTCAGGTTTTTCAAGACTCGGTAGACCTCTTACTCTATGCTTCTTACTTATTTTGATCAGATTGTCAAAATTTACATGACAAAACCTTTTATGCCATAACCAGGTATCATCAATCTTTGCATGCAAACACTTATTCCGAGTTGAGTCAAGGTCAAATGTATTACCTTTTGTTTGTGTCTCAGTAGCAGCTAACTTTCCATTCTTGTCATGAACTTTGACAATTCCTTTTTGAAATTCTATTCAGTAACCTGTGTTGTTTAGCTGTGCTACACTCAACAAATTGTATTTCAAACCTTCAACCCAATAAACATCATTGCATCTTGCATTATCAAGAAGTGTTATAGATCCTTTACGTCTTACCGGACATGGTGCATCATTACCAAATCTAACATAGCCTCCATCATAATCTTCTAACATAACAAATTTGTGTTTATCTCTTGTCATATGATGTGAGCATCCACTATCTATAATACAAGAATCATTAGTGTTTATGTGAGATATTAGGGCTTTTTCTTCATACCTTTCTTCATCTGAGCCATCCTTGATAGCCACATAAACTACTTCCTCTATATCAATCTCATCTGATTTATCATCGTTAGATTCCTCATCAGCTATTAAGCATGTCTTTCTATCTCTTCTTCTGAAGTCTTGATGTCCTCTGTAATGATTATCTTTCTGTCTTTTATCTCGGTAATCTCTCTTTTCACTAAAATCTTTGTCAAGACAGTTAGAAGCCATATGTCCTATCTTATCACAATTGAAACATTTCAAAGGTAGTTTTCCTTTATAATTACCTTTGCCTCTCGGTAACCTTTTGGCTAATAGTGCTTCAAACTCTTCTTGCTTTCTGATTTCTTCATACAGTTTGTGTACTTCTTCCATGTTCTTCCGAAATCTTTTACTTGCTCCACTGTGATCTCCTTCAAAGTACTTATACTTTCTTTCATTGTAATCATTAGATTCATCAAGATGAAAAGAACTAAATGCAGATTCAACTTTATTTACCGAAGATCCACTGTTATCAAAATTACTTAACTCAAATGCATGTAGCTTACCAATAGTAGCATCCAAAGAAACTGGCATATTAGGTACAAACCTCAATTCATTGATTGCAGAGACTCGGATTGCATAAGCTGGTAGAAGGGTTCTCAACAACTTACTTGTTATATCCTTTTCTTCAATAGTTCCACCCGCTCCTTTGATTTGATTGACAATCTCCTTTAGTCTTGTACTGTACTGAGTTATGTTCTCACCTTCATTCATCCTCATAGATTCAAGTTGTCCTCTCAGACTGTCTACTTTTGCTCTTTGAACATGTTCATCTCCTCCATATACTGATATGAGCTTATCCCACATTGCCTTTGCATCATTGCAGCCTTCTAGATCATTAAACTCTAAATCGGTCAATGCAGATGTTATTTCAATCATTGCTTGAATATGTTCTTGCTTCTCCTTTATCTCTTCCATAGTCAATGGATAGGTGCTCGATGTAACAAAATCATTTTCCAGATAGTATACAACATATTCTCCAACTCCTAATAGATGTAGCTTCATCCTTTTCTGCCATGTAGAGAAACTTAACTTGTTCAACTTCGGTGCATCCCTCTTATACATCTTTGGATCTTTAACTCAAGTGCCTTTAAACTTTCCTTCCAGAGTCCAAAGCTCTGATACCAACTAATAGTTTTGATACTTAATATAAGTACAGATTCAATAGCCAACAAGATGAGAGAGGGGGGGGTGAATCATACAAACTTATTCATCCATAAAACATCAGATTCAACCTTGGTAACATATATATCAGTAATATAACCAAAACTGTAAAACATACAAACTCAAAAGCATATGAACAATATAAACCTCATAACATCAGATTTGATGTGGAAACCCAAATAGGGAAAAACTACTGTGGGATTCCGGACCCACTAAGAAATATACTCTTCTAGAGTATGCTCGGTTAAAAGCAAGTCCTGTTAAAGATTACAAACACATTGCTAGATGTGACCCGGTTAAGGGATTTCCCTCAAATCTGTTAGGATCTTCACTTTGTTAGAAGTGACCTTGTTAAAGGATTTCAAACACTCAATCAGAATGTCACCTTGCTAGAGGGTTTACATATAAGACTGTTAAGTCCACTCGGTTAAGAGATTTTCTGTCACTTTCACAAAATAACAGTAATAAAATCTATCTGCAACTTCAAATCTAAAATGCTAAAGAAGATTCTTATTTGTTCAATACAATCTAGACATAGAACTAATCTTTTCTATTTGCTGGGCTTCTATACTCTGTTATTCTAATAGGTCTTCAAGCTTTTGTGCTCGGTAATCACTATGTAGCATCCCTGTGCATACACTTGCCCACATACATTGCTTATCAACAGTTTCCTATTTATAAACAATTAGGTAACCACTTAATCTCCTTGATCACATTTCCCATGATCAATCATAGCCATCAGATCTTCAATATTGTCCAGGTTCAATGCATCTTTTGATCTGAAAACATTTTACCCCACCTTGGAACCTGCATAATAGTCTTGGAACTTGTGCCAGGGTATTGCGGTTCAATCTGAGCTGTAGATCTTCATGCCTACTTCCCATTGCCTTAGATTCATTAACAAACTTCTAATCATTTAATCCACTCCAGCTCATCAATGACAAAATAATAATATCAAGATAGTAAAACATCTTTAATCACTTATATCCATAATCATCAACAACCTTCTCAATATCCTTAAGAAATGCCAACAATATTTCATTGTCTGTTATAATGCAATATTGCCAACATCTGTTACATCCCTACAACAATAAATTGGCTTCTATTACTCAATCCAAGTTTAATGTGCCCACATTTGATGTAGTGAGCCCATTATTTGATGATATTGTATGCATGGTTCCTCCTAAACATATGGAAGTCCCCCAATTGGAGTTGTATAATAGAAAAGGTGACCCCTTGACTCATGTGACGATATTTCAAACTTTGTGTAGTGATTTTGCTCATGACCAAAGACATAGCTAAATTGTTTACTCAAACCTCAAGAGATAAAGTTTTGCAATGGTATTTTTATTTGTCTCCTTATTCTATTACATCATTTTAACAATTGGCTAATGCTTTCATTCAATAATTTTAAAATTACTTTTACTAATTTGTTTCATTGTAAGCAAGGAGTTAAAGAAAAAGTGACTGATTTTATTGGTAGATATAAACATTTGCATCCTCAAATTGCTTATCAAGTGGCTAACTATGATGTTCAAATAATTTTTTTATTGCTAATTTAGAAAAATACATTAGAGAGAAACTTCTATTTTTTGAGTTTACTTCCTTTACGCAATTGTGTGTAGTGCTTCATAATTATTAGCTGCAAGTGTGTCAATTTGAATCATCTTCATCAATGGCTCTAGTTGATAAGAATTATGGCGCTCAACAATATTTTGTGAAGTTTAAACCAAACAAAAGTTACATAGAGATAAATTACAACATCAACACTCAAGTGGCAACCATGGCATTAGTTGTGGCTCCTTTGTCTAAATACTTTAGAAAATAATTTACTCCTCTTTTTGAGTCTTTGTATAATATAATGTCGAGGTTGATAAATACTAATGTGTTGAAACTTTCTCCCATCAGGCTAATTGACATTTCTAAACCATTTCCATTCTATCATGATCCCAAATCCTTTTATCAATATCATCGTCAACTTGGCCATGATACTGAGAAATGTTATACATTAAGTAGTAAGATTCAAGACTTCATTGATAAAAATACTATATATGTAGCTGGTGTGAATGACAATGGAAACAAGTCCGTATCTCCTCCTGATCAAAATTCCAAATATTCACCAATCTTTTGCCTTCTCACTCCACTAATGTTGTTGAGTCTGAGTCCATTTTCCTTTTCTCCCAATGAATTTGGCATGGAGTCTAACAATGTTGTGAATCTTGTGGATAAACCTATACCTCCTAAATATCTATGCATTTCTTTTGATCTTAGTGAGACTATTGTTGCATCTGATGACCCATTGTATATCACTGTGAAGATCAAAGACAAACTATGAGGAGTGTTAATTGATCCAGTATGTGTGGTGAATGGGATTATCAAAAATATCTTTATACTTTACAGTTGCATCAAGTTACATATGATAAATATGATGTTATGGTCAAGGTGTATGATGGTTTATCTTGCCCTACTATTAGTTCTATCACTTTCCCTATTGAGGTTGGTACTAAGTTCTTAAATGTAACTTTTTCTATCATTCCTACCTCAGATCCATTTTGTGTGAAGTTGGGACATTCTTGGCTCTCTTCCATGAAAGCTATTCATTCTACAATTCATAAATGTTTAAAATTGTAAGGCCTTCCCCAAACCAAGCTTTGATTAACTTAGTTGACCATGTTTCACCCTATTAATAAATGATTTATAATTCAATAGAATGGACTGTGTTAGACAGATAGATTGGTGAGAAAGTAATTGAACCAAGTTATAGAGTTATTGCACCTTGTGGTGTACATTTTTATGTGTTATGAATTTGAAATCCTAAAAGATTCATTGATTGGATAATCTTGATTTAATTTATGTCAGCTATGTCTGGGTTTAGAACTTATATGATTCCATGATTTGGATAACATTGATGAAGGTTGATGCTTCATTTATATGCTTTATGATATAGAACTCTATATGAATTCTAGAATAGGACAAATTGGAAATTATGTATGTCATTATTGGATTTGCAGGACTTTACTATGATGATAGAATTAGGATGTATGTTTTATGCGTGGATCAAAATTATGAGAATTATGATAATTGCTTATGTGGATTTATTTGGATATGAGATACATTGAATTGTTCAAATGTAAATTATATGCGAAGTGTTTGATGTGTATTCTAATTCATGTGTTGAATATTATACGAGGTTATTGGAAATTACTAATGTGCATTTGAGTGGCGCAGGAAAAGATATCCATGTGACCATGGAAATATTATGGAGAACCAAACCTAGACCTATGTATGTTCATAATACCAGGGTTTGTCTATTTAGAGAGACAACACCCCGTTTGTGTCGTATTTTATTTGTAATAGTAAATGATGCATGTGTGTTAATTGTTATTTAATTGGTTTATGTAAATCCCACAAGAGACACGATTTCATGTATAAATTTGTAAAAGTATTTTCTTTGTGTCACTTGACACATGTGTGGATTTATGTTTGAATTTTTAAATTTGTCTCTCGGTGGGAATTGTTTAACTATAGCTTTTTCAATTAATGTAATGTGATGCCATAAATACCTTGGGTAAAGAATCTTTGGGATGGTCAACATAGGTTTGACCCGAAAATAAACTTCAGAGGGGTTAAAAAAGGGTTAAACAGACACCTAGAGGTAGTTTAATAAGGTTTCCTAAAGCCCATAAGGTATACCTAAGGGTTAGGGGTAATTTTAGGCAAGTTTCTACTCCCATGTGACCTTTTAGACACCCGAAAAAGTGACTTTTCTAAGTTGTGCGAAAATTGAAATTAGAAGACTTGAACTAAGTTGAAAACCTTCCTTTTCAAATGAGAGTTCCCTTTCCCATTTTACCTTACCTTCCTTTTTAGTTTTTAGAAACTTGTGAGAACTCTCACAAAGGGCTTCTTAAGCAAGAATTAGAAAATTAGTGGGTAATCACCCACTCTCCATTTTTTGAGACAAAAGAATTTTGAAAAGAAAAAAGATAGATTTGGGATTGGAGAATTTGGCTAGGGGTAGAAAGAAAAGGCTTGTGGAATTGGGTTGCTCATCCTCAACAAAACTAGCATACCTTTGGGCAGTTTAAGGTTGGTTTTACTTTCTTGAAATGCTTTCTTATTGCATGTTGTATTAAAAGAATTGTTTGTGTTAAAGGCTAGTTGTCCTTGCATGTATTCCTTAGAAATTTATTTGGTGTTTTGTGCTTATGCAATTCATGTGTTTTGGGAGTAATCAAGACCTCCTACTCTTGGGAGAGAGGATGGTCTTGTGGGTGGTAGAAGTGACAGCCCTCGAGTGAGAGGCTCTCATTATGAGAGTGATCACAAGGGATTTTATGTGACCCTTGCTGCATGGCTTGTTTATGCATTGGGGGTCATAAGGAGGGAAATAAGGCATGAATGCCTTGGGGGGCATAAGGAAAGCGGGGTTGTCATACTTGATGTATTTGGTTTTCCATGAGGTGGCTATATGTTTTACCATACTTGCAGTCTCCTCAGGGTACTTGGTCCACTACCACCCTTGAAAAGACATCACAAATGTGTGGTGCAGTGTAGTCAGATTGGGATTGTGTTTGAGATTGTGTTTTCCCTTGTCTTTTGCATTTACATGTGTGTTACCCGTCTAGGGCTTGGTTCTCCGAGCTCAGGGGTGGCTACCAGTTAGCCTAGGTTGGGAGGTGAGCACTCCATGGTCATAGTTTGGTTTATTTGCAGGTTGTTGGAAGAAAAGAATAGTACAAGTGGAGTTTGCTGGAGTTATGTGGTTGCAGAAAAAGATTTGGAAATTTGAATATTTATATTTTAAGTTGCTATCAATGTAAAGGGAAACTAGGTTGCATCTATTTTTTTTTCGAAAGGAAATGTATCTAATATTTTTTTTAAGCCCTCTTTAATTAGAGAAAGAGATTCCATTGGTATTGATGGCTATCATGTATTTTAATGGCACTCCAAAAGAATGCAATTAATTCTTGTTAAAGTATTATTTTTGTTGCAAAAGAAATATATTATCTTGGATTGAGTTCTCTATAGTTACTAATAGTAGTATGCATGTTAGTTTAGAAAAGAAAGTTTATTCTGCATATGAATTCTAAAAATAAAAGAATCAGTCTATTTCCTATACCTCCAAGATTAAATTTAAATTATAAAAATTTGATTGTTGTCAAATTTATTTATTCTGTCATTTATATAGACGTTGTTTAAATCATTAAATTCTATAGATTACTTATTAACAGAAAAATAAAAATCTAAAGTTAAATGGTCTACCTATTTTATATAACGCCTTTTTATATAGTTGTTGATCATATTTAATTAACTCTGTTAAATACTTAATTGCAGAAATTAAATCTAGAGATAAATAACATTTTGATTTAAATAATATCAAGTTCTATAGTTGTTGTTTAGTTTCAGTAAATAATTGTCAACCATTTATTGCAGAAAATAAACCTTATTATCTAGTCTATCTCGGATTTATGGTATTGAATTTTTAACAAAAAAAAATAATACTTGATTTAACTTAAAATATTTTAATCAGACTGTTTTAAAATAGTTTCATAAAAATATACAAAATCAGTATTAGATAATCAGACTACGCTTTCAAATGTGTCTAACATATAAATATATATACACTTTTAAATATATATATATAATTACTTCATATAAGTAATTCACAAAATTGGTTATATTTGTGCATATATATATATATATAAACAAATTGAAATACATTAAAAAGAATTTAAAAAATAATAATAAAAAAAAAAGAGAAAAAAAAAACTTGGTATAGGGGACTCGGCCCCTGCGGATTTTCCCACAGGGCGCCCCCCCCTCCGCACCAGTGGGTGGCGACCCACAGCAATGGCGTCGTCAAGGCTGAGGGCCGCGCCTCACAGCGGCGACCAAGGCCGCCACTGTGGGACGCATCCCACAGGCTCGGCGGTGGCCGCCCTACGGGGAGCCCCTCACCATGGCCTCCACCCCTTAAAACAATAAAAAAACTCGGCCGCCTCCACCTTGCATTTTCGTTCGGCCCCTTGTGTGATACCCCGCCCTACAACATGAAAGAAATCCAAAACCCTAACCCAGTTTGGGTTAGGGAGTTCGAAAAATGATAGTATGGATTAAGAAATGTAAAAAATTATATATAAAAGGGTTTTATTTTTATAATGTATTTTAAAATTAGGGTTTGTATGATTGTTTTATTTATTGTGGAAACATGTTTAAAGTTTATATATATATATATATATATATATATATATATATATATATATATATATATATATATATATATATATATATATATATATATACATATAGATATAGATATATATACATACATACATACATATATATATATATATATGTATATATATATATATATACATATATATATATATGTATATGTATGTATGTATGTATATATATATATATATATATAAAAATAAATATATAGTAAATATATATTTTTATATATAAATTTTAAATTATGGAAGGTTATGTCAAATTGTGGGTTAAGTATTTTATTAAGGGGATGTAAATTATTTATGTTTTTAATAAACATATGGGGCTAAGTTTAAGTTTCAAATTGCTTTTGAAATTTAATCTTTTAACAAAACTTTATATTAAATTGGGTAAGGTTATTTTGGCTATTGGGAAATATTTAACTTTATAGAAAAAAATTCCTTATGAAATTAATTGACTCTTTAGTCAATTTACTTTAAATACTTTTAAATTATTGTCAAAATAAAATATAGACATTTATAAATAACGTGCTAGGACTAAATTAATTAGATCCTAAAAGCAATTAATGGATATTGGAGATTAATTTTATCTTCATCAATTATTTTAGAGAGTTTTGGATTTAATTAATTTATTGGTAAAAAATTTGATGAAATAATAAATAATTCCTTTAGTGATTCCGCATTTGTTTTAAATTAATATCACCTACTTGAGTTAGCGATTAGAGTTAACTCACATATAATTAAGACAAACTCACTAGTGTTTTCATAATGGCGGAAGTTAAATGTTTTAAGTTGTGAAATTTAAAAAAAAAATTATCCCGTTCGTGCCCAAAAGTTTGGGCATGACAAAAATTCCCTCATAATGGCACTATTATAATAATTAATCATAGCTTTTACCAACCCATAGTGAAACATGGTAATTTCACCCTTGATTACTTTTGGCCTCAACAACTTGAACCTCTTAAGCCTCGAAGTGACATCATTTTCTTATCTTATTAGAAATGAAAAAATGAGATGATCATGTCCTTGAGTAAGCCTAGAGATCCTATACCTATGGATACTCCTCCTCCTCATAATGGACCTAGTATTCTTCCTACTCCTTCTATTCCTCCTATATATGCCTCAGTCCCACCTCCTATATATGCCTCAGTCTCACCTCTTACATCTTACAAAAGAAAGCACTTGGTATTTTTTATGTCTCAACCTACTAGGGCTTCTTTCATTCCTCCTCCTTTAAAGGAAGGTAAGAAACCTATTTCCATTGATCCTCAACCTTCACAAGTTTTGACTAAAACTAAAAGAAATCATTGTATGAGAGAAAATCGATGAAGACATCATGCTAAGGCTTGTGAAGTTGCTTTGCAAACCATTTCCTCCCTAAAGACACCAAATGTTGACTTGATCCCATTTGTCCAACCTTTTCCTAACCCTAGGGAGGAAGTTCACCCTAAATCACCAAAATTGAAAATGCTTAAGAAAAATTATGGTTCATGATCTATCCATGTTAGAGATCCTATTTTTATTAATCTAGATGATGATATGGATGATGATGTTGTCCATTCTAATGATTATAATGATATGCATGGGATTGTTGATGTTAAACATGATTTATCTTCACATTTTTTAAAAGCATTAACCCTAGATCCTAGTGATAAACAAAGTGAGTCACCATTAGAGTATGGTACTTGTTTGGAAATTGAAGTTGCTACATATGTTTTTCTCAAAGTGGATCCTCTTTCATCTTGTCCACCTTCCCTAAATATTGCTCAACAAGATTGGGGGTGGGTGATTTTCTTGATTATCTTGATTCATACCATAGACCATCACTTGTGTGTTTTCTTACAATTCGTAATGTGCTTCCATCATGATGTGCTTCTTTATACATTTTTGTGTTATGTTAGGTTCTCTTTGGATGACCCTTGTTACCCTATTGGTACAAGGTAATAAAGAGGCCAAAACTGTTGCGACATTCTTCTATTTGTATCTCAATTCTTCTATATGTTGTTCCTTGTGTTTTCTACTTGGGGACGATGCACAATGTTGAGATCTTTGTAGGTCTCTTCCATGTTGGCTAAAAAAGACACGTGTTCCCTTATTCCATTGTGCTTTTAGTTTCACTACCTTTGGGGGATGCGATTGATTCAATACAAATATTATTGGTATACATTATTTATCATAAGCGCACACTGAACCCCTATTCCCAACATATTTCCTTTCCTTTTTGTGTGCAAGAAACAAGTGCAGAGTTGTAATTGGGAAATTTGGTAGAGTTGATAGTGATGAACAAGTTCAATTTTTGATGATATGAAATTCAGAGGACCAAGGTAGATCTATGTTGCCTAGTCCCGAAAATTCAAGCCAAACTTTTGGGAATAGGTTTGCCACATCTTCTTTTGCCTATATCCAAGTGGCTCAATGGGATATCTATAGCTTACTATTTATGTCAGATTGCTTCAATAATTTTGCCTTAATTTCACAATTAATCAAATTTAACTAAGAAAGAGGATAATCCAAAACAAACCAGTTGAATTTAATTAGAATCTCAATCTCTTTCCCACAAGGATTGAGCCTAGATCTATTGGGTTCAACCCTCTTTCAATGTAAGTAGGTTAATTGGACTAGTTAGTAGTTTTATTATCATAAATCCTAATTCCTAATTTTCCCCACATTATAGTTTCTTACCAAGAAAATGATGTAATACATTTATTTCAATTATTTTTTATTTTTACTCATGTACAAGGGAATATGTATTATTTTCTATTCTGTTATTTTTATAGAAAAATTAAAATAAACATTGCTCTATCCAAATTTATTTAAAATACTAATATCATCATTGAGTAAACTGAAGACTTACCTAGACTCATCTCCATATTCTTCTCTTCTATATTTACTTCAACATTTTAGTCTAGGTGAGTATATGGTCTTTTTAGGGCTCTCATCTTCCACAATCACCAAATCACTTGCTTCAACATTTTTCATTTATGGAATCCTCTCTATTTTATCACTTTGCCTTTTTGTCTCCTCTTAATGTGTTCCTGATGCAGAGCATCTGGTGGTGTATGGGCAATCCTGCATCACCCAAAAATATTTATTTTTTGTTTATTTTTCTTTTAATGTGTTTGCAGTTCTGGATACCCATTTGGACAAATAAGAGATTCCAACTCTCAGAATTGTCAAGCTGCTTTTTCTTGCCAGCTACCCAAAATAGCAAGTTTTTTATTTAAAGGTAGATGGAGTCCAAAATTTATAAGAAGATCAAGGAAGCAAAAATAAGCACATTGGCGAAAGAATCAGGTCAAAAGCATTAACAGTTTGAAAGTTATTAAAGTTTCGATTTCTCAAAAAATAGAAAAAAATTCTTCCAAGTCAGATTTGAGGCATTAAATGGTGTAAAAAAATGCCCTTAAAATGGTGGGAATTAATAGAGAGGATTATAAGAATATTCTTCACTCAGAGAGATTTCTGACGCTTCAAACGGTTTGTGAATCTGATTCCCGGATCAAAAGTTATGGCTGTCGAAAGTTGGACAATTTTTTCGGAAAGTTTCAATTTTTGAATCTGACCATATTTTCATATTTCCAATTTCATGTTTTCACATTTGTTTGCCAATTGGTAATTTATAAATTGTAATTTCATCTCCAAAATGGTGGAAGGCTATTTAGGATTCATTTGAGGAAACTTGCAATAGTTTTTGGAGTTGAGTTTTTGGGAGTTAGTTTTTGGGTTGGAAATTGTTTTGTAAAGGTTTTTAGAAAACTCTGTAAGCTGTAAAGTGTTGCAGTCTATGAGGATTTATTCCTCTAGATTATAATTGTATGTATTGTAGATAGTTTGATTTCAGAGAATAATAACATCATCTTTTGTGTTTTAATTGCAATTTGTTGTGATTTTCTATTTCTCGAGTTGTGCCCTCATCAATTCCCATTTCTTCAAGTGTCATTAACCAATTTTTACATTTATGTGATCTTGTTAACCAAATTGTTTTGTTAAAATTAAAGAATGATCTTTAATCTATAAGTGAACCAGTCATTAAGTTCTCTTAAGCATAGGTAGATGTAGATCCTTTTTTTGTACATCACATGTGCTCGATTCCTCTCAAATAAAGTTCATTTGCTTGATATCAGTTAGAAAGTTTTAGCCTCTTTCTTCCCAATCAAAAATAATTAAGGAAGGTTGAATCAAAGTATTGTGCAACTTTGTTAATTTATTTGAGTGTCCTCAAATGCTTGATTTTAGTTAAAAAGTTTTAGCCCCTTCCTTCCTAACCAAAAGAAATTAAGAAAGGTCGATTCAAAGTATTGTGCAAATTTGTTAATTTATGCGATTATCCTCAAATATAGGAAGAAATCAAAATATAATCTTAGGGGCTCAAAGGTGAACCTATGATTTGTTGATTGGAAGACATAATTAGATGCAAAAGGATGAGGTGGTGAGAAGGGAAGAAATTATGACTATTCAATGCTCACCACTCTCCTTATTAATTATGATTGAAACCTTTTTTAGATTTAATATGATATTTTTTAACAATGATGCTACGAGATTGTAAGAAACATATGCATAAAAAAATGTTTCAAGAGTCGTTGTTTGTCCCTAGTCAATAGAAATAAAATTGTAGAATAGTTGTTGTACTACAATTTACTAAAAAGTGATTAACAAGGGCTATAATAGAAACAAGTGCCTTTTTTTTAAATGAATGAGTTCATTCTAAAAATGGGTACCATTTTTACTATTATTATTTAGGACATGTATTTATTATTTTTTTAAATGGGTATGCATTTCATAGTAGGAACATGTTTTATGAAATTAAAAAATTTCCACTTATGGTTTTTCTTTGATTGAAGTTTGGAATAAACTTGGAAACTCAACTATGAGCCTTAGAATTGCAAGTACAATGTCATGGTAGCAATGAGAGTAAAAATTGAATTTGTCAAAATCGCTGATAGCTTTTAAAATTAGATATTAGGATGAAACTAAACCTTTACAAATGACAATGTCTAATTTTCAAATATGTTTTTTTTGTGTGTTGAACATATTTTTTTATTCATTAAGTATATTTTAATCCAAAAACCTCATAAAGTTAAAATGAAATATATATTTTTATTTTTTAATAATTTGATTTTAATTTTTTTGTTGGACTAATTTAGACTTCATTATGTACATCCTGATTTTTGTATCTTGTTACAATTATTTTAGGTCAAATTATGTTAGCCATATTTGAGGGGTTCTAAAAAACACCTTAATTATTTTAAATAATTAATTAAACAATATTTGGTAAAAACTTACCAAAAAATATCTTGACTAAACTTCAACATCATATTCATATATTTTTACAAAAGAATTTAAAAAAATACTTTCATTTATTACTTATTTTATTGGTCATACACATGCATGTTTTGATCTTCCAAATACTTCTTTACAAATGTGATGTGCCCGCCAACAACCCTAGGGAACTTACACTAACAACCTAGAAACGGAGTAATTTTTTTTTTTTGTTTTAACTAATAAGTTTCCATTTAACCTTATCTAGGCAGTTTGAGATCAAATTAATACACTTAATTCATCTTAGTTGAATATTACATTGAATGTCTAATTATGTTTTGACACAAGCGGAAACATATTTACAAAGTCTCGTATAGCTCCCTAGGGTATATTGACGCCACCACATACTTACTAGCTTTATGATTCTTAATCCATACATTAGATTCACAATCAACATGGCAATGCATATGTGCACTTAATGATCTATCTAACATAATGTAACCACACAAAGGTATATAATATAGGCTACCCTATAACCTCTAATGCATTCTACTATCCACAATGCTTAGCAACTACCCAACTAAAAGAGGAAGTAAACCTCTTATTCACTAGCTCCATCTAGAAGTCCAAACCAACAACCCTATAAATCTACATGCTTACATGCTACAAGATACTTCCTCCTTATATGCTAAGGATGAGCTACTACTATCAAGAATATAATGTTCCTATTGCTGCCCTCAAACAAGATGCAACACTTAAATGACATATAACCTCAAGTGACTATGATGACAACTATACTATTGCTGCCCATACACATAATGCATATAAAATCCACATACACTCTTAATGATTATAGTACCAACCATGCATCAATTGTTTTTTACAGCCATGATACTAATGAGCTCTTAATCAAATGTGGTCTATACATTTTCAGAATTCTAAGTTTTATTATAGATTACAACCTTATGGCTGATTTAGTTTCTATGATGCTAGCTAAAGCAACTATTGAATATGTCATGTTTCAATGTTCTAACATTAATGGTTTTAACAAGGTCTTGATAATGATCACCATTTACATTTTAGATTCTCATGAATGTGTCCTACAACTAACTACATTGCATTCACATACATATGAAAGTACACCATTACATCTTCAAGATAATACCACATAAATATTTAACTTTCTGCCCAAATCTATTTCCATAATGAATACATACATACAACTTGTTGAATATGATACAACATATGGAAATTTACAACATAAGTGTTGGGTCTTTGCACATACTTTAATACGCTGATCTAATAATGAAATATCCAAAGTTTTATACTCTTTGACATAATTATGATGCTGCCCAAAAGATGGCATGACAATTTCCAGCTAATGGTAAATATGAACCTACAGGCTATTATTACATAATCATATATACATGAGGCTTACTCAACCTTACAAGTGATTCCTACACTATTACAAATTATTATAGCTCAAATGACAAGAAATTTTAGTACATAAATTTGCTTCAAAGAATCCATAGCCATCACGAAGAAGATCCAAATCCACACACAAGAAGAAAAACAACAAGAAGGGAAAAACCCCAATGGAAAAAAGCTCCAACCACTCGACCAATGTGGAACCTATAAGGAACCACCCCCCGAGCTAGGAGAGGTCACTAGGTCCTAACACACACATGAAGCTTAGGCTGGCGCTTCTACCAAAGGGACTAACACCAAGAAAGACTTCCATACATATGGACCAAACCAATGCAGCAACAACAAGCAAATTCCTAGAGGCCGACCAAACATCAAGGCAGAAATACAAATGTAAAACACAAGGGAACTCATGTACAAGGGAGTGTCATCACATGTCATACCAAAAATAAGGCTCTAGCCTAAGGGCATGCGAAGCCATCTCAACCTATGAGAGACCAAGGGAGATTGGCTTACCATCTCCACAATCTTCTCATGCTCAACCTAAAACATCCTTCCTAGGACTAAGTCATGAAGCACCATCATTTATTATCTTTTAATTATCTAACTACCCAAGCCCATTCATTAATTAATTATCACTTAATTAAACAAGGTAAACTCCCTTATGTCCAAGAGGTCTGGACTTCATGCATCCTTAAAAGGAACCTCATGATAGTCCATCTATCGTGAACCTGGGTGTCGCAAAGGATCCCACTCCCTTAAATGGACCCAAAATCAACATTACAAGATGCTCTAAGTTACACAGATAAATCTGAAATGCAACATCATACAACACCAAATCATGTATAGACACATACTCATGAAAGAATGGACATTAATATACAAGAGAGTTGAACCTCTTGACCAAAAGAGTACATAAACCAAGTCATAAAACCGCTACAACCAAATCAACAAAAATACAGCAAGGTCTTCACACTTGTTGTCCTTAAAATCAACAACATAACAAATTAACTCCCATGGCAAAACATCGTGAGACAAATTCAAATAACCATTCAAATCTTACATCCAAGCAATGGTGTCAAATATGAAAATAAAATTCAATCTACAAACAACATATGCAAGACAACCTCTAGTATTAAAATGCAGCATAACATATTACGCAATATGACCTTCACAAAAAAAATGATAAATAAAATGGGGCAGCATTTGCAAAATGCTTAGCCCACACTATATCTTGCAAGATTCATTCGAAATCACAACTGGACTTAACATATGATCATCAAGACTCATGGACAACAAAATGCGTAAATTCTTCTTTTATCAATTCGGATCTTAGTATTAAGCTCTTCTGTCCAAACAAGTCTGGAGAATGTTTCATCTAGATACCGAATGGTGTAAAATTTGGTGAAGTAAGTACTCTCTTCAGTCCTCCTCCCTTTCTTCTTTTATCAATTCGGATCTTAGTATTAATGGTTCCCACATATGGAATTATGCCTCTAAATGCAAAGAAATTATAGCCAAAGGAGTGATCTGGAAAGTTGGTAATGGTAGGAAAGTTAAATTCTGGGAGGATCCCTGGCTTTTTGATAAACCTTTGATAGAAATCAATGAATGGGCCCCCAATGCTCCCTCTTGTATAATATTTTTTGGCTCCTTAGTTGCTGAGTACTGGACTGATAACAAATGGCAGAATATTGAAAGCATCCACCCAAGCCTTTCTAAGCTCAAGATCCATTTGTCTGCGGTATGGTTGAACAAAGAGGTTGACTCCATGATCTGGAAACATGATCTCAAAGGTACCCTAACTGTTTCCTCTATGTATTGTGTTTTGTCCCACAATTCTTTAGATATTCCCTTCTGGTCTAAAGTCTGGATTAAAGGCTTTACCCCCAAGATCAATTTCTTCTTCTAGACCATCCTCCATAATAAAATCTTGACCCTTGACAACCTAAAAAGAAGAGGCTTTGCTTTCCCTAATAGATGTGCTCTATGCCTTCAAGAAGAAGAGTCTATGGACCACCTTACCATCCACTACCCCTTCTCAGCCTCAGTCTGGGAAAGATTTCTCAATAGTTTTAGCATTGCTTGGGTGTTTCCCAATACCATCAAAGATCTATTTTCCTCCTGGAACATAAAATGGACTAATTATTTTTTGAGAGCTTTGTGGCAACTATCTCTTCCTCACATCCTATGGGGACTATGGAAAGAAAGAAATAATTGAATCTTCAGGGATGTTTCCCTCAATCAGGATACTTTGTTCTAGAAAATCCAATGGGTGATTCAGGAAAATATAGGGATCATTGAGGGTCCTTGTTTTTCGAACAACTCTTTGGAAGCAAATATATTAAGGGTGTGGAATATGAAGAGTACCAACAGTCCAAACCTCAACAATAATAAAAGGCTTGAAGCCAAATGGCAAACCCCCCCTCATGGTTGGTTCAAAGTTAATTTTGACGGTGCTGCCAAAGGTAACCAGGGTCTTTCAGGCTGTGGAGCTGTTCTAAGAGATGACAAAGGAATGTGCAAGGAAATGGTTGTTGTCCCGATTGGAATCCAAACTAATCATAAAGTTGAAGCTATGGCAGCTCTACAAGGTATCCTCCTAGTTAAAAAATGGAATTGTCCCTACCTATGGGTTGAAGGGGACTCAAACAATATTATAAATTGTCTTAAGAGGGTCTCAAAACCTTCATGGTCGATCTACAACATAATCATCTTTGCTAGAGACCTTATTAGCACCTTTAAAAAAAGCTACATTTCCCACATTTACCGAGAGGCTAATGGCTCTGTTGACTGGGCTGCCAATGCAGTGGTTAACAAGGAAGCAATTACCACGTGGACGGGAGAAAAAGGACTCCCCGAAGATGTTAGGCAAATCATTTGCTATGATCATTATAGAAGTACTCCAAAAATACTTGATGGACAGGATAATTATGAAAAGAACTGACTTGAGTACTTCGAGTCATTATAATAATGAAAGATTCATTCATTATATTACCAATGCCATAAGTTCCCACGCTTTTTGGGTTACTTTGATAGTTCCGAAAAGCTCACCGGCTAATTTGCTCTACAAGTTTCAAAATTTGGTGTTGAACAACGACAATATGCGTGGTAACAGGAGGCGATATGAACCAAGTAGCTATAAAGAATGGAAATAGAAGGAGGAGGTTTGGGGTATTCTACAGAAGGGTGGCTTCTCAAAATTCATGGAGAGACTCCACGGTCGAGACGACATGGTCACCAGCTTTTTCTTTAAAAATTGGAAAAAGGGCATGCTGAAAATGGGAGACCAAACTATAGAAATCGATAAAGATTTAATTGCTCAAGCTACGGGCCTCACAAGAGAAGGGTGCAACTTCTATAGAGATAGGAAAGTCAGTAGGGAAGCTATTGAAAGATACCTGGATACCAAGAAGGAGAAAAAATGACTAGTAAAGTTGAGCAAAACCTACTACCCGCCTAGGGCTTTTGCCAAACCCTGGCAGGAGGTCCTCTTTGTTTTAATGCGATATATCACTCTAGATGGTAGGTTCACAAAAGTTTATGGTTATCACTTTGTTCTGTTGAATCACTTTAGGCACAATGATAAGGTTAACTTCCCTTATTTTTTGCTATGCTCAATGAATGTGTCCCTTAAGGCCTACAAAGAGAACCCACGGGGTGATACGGCCATGCATCAAGGCCTTATGGTCCTATTCTATGACCATCTTAAGGCCAACCAAATTTCTCGGATGCAGCCCTCTTTGGATTCTAAGGATGAGGGTTTTGACCCTGCCTTCTCAGAGGAAGAGGAGTCTGAAAGTGACCCTTCGGCTGACACTAAGGACAACATGGATGTCTCATATTATGAAAGTGGGAAGAAGAGGAAATACATCAAAACCAAACCTTCATCCTCTAAGGGCAAAAAGCCTAAAGGTAGACCCCTGATTAGCATTTCTTCAGAAGAGGAGACTTCGGACTACTCTGAGGAGGAGAACCCTCAAGGGCTGCTGAAGAAGAAGACTAAAGCTCACACCCAGACCAGGAAAATGCACAAGAAGAAAGAGGAGACTGTTAAGGAACCAGAAGCCCACAACCAGGTAAGGGCCCTGGAAGCTTATCAAAATCTGGAAAAGGAGACCATGGAAGAGGCTCTTAGGGCTGTTGACACAACTACCACCCAGCACACCCCTAAAGAGGAAAAGGCAACCCCTGGAAAAGTTGACCCCCCCTCTAACCCTCCCCCCAAGGGTTTGCAAGGTTTCATGGAAACTATGGAGTGGCTTATCAATGGTTACAAGAAAGATGTGGATAAAAACAAAAAACTGTATAACAGAATCTTGATCCTGGAAACCATCAATACTAGAGAAGGGAAGACCATGGCCAACTACATAGAGGACCTGAAAAGCACCATTGCCAAAGCTGAAGACATAAGAGATGCTTTCAACCCCAGGTTTGAAAAAATTGAGAAGGATTTGCTGGAAAGGAAAAATATTGCTGACACTAACGACCACACTCTCTCGGAAACTGTTAGCAAAATTGGTAAAATTGAGGAGTGTCTAAAGAACATTGCTAAGCAGAGCCTTAGCATCCTGAATATTTCAGCTAACAACACCAACACTCTCATCAGCAAACTGGATGATGAAAAGGAAATCTTGGACATTGACTCGGAAACTGAAGGAATAGGGGAAGCTCAAGGCCCCAGAACCTACACCAGAGGCAAAAAGAAGGACAAAAAACCTAACAAGGATCTGGAAGACCTTAAAGCTGTCAGGGCCACTTACGATGAGCTGGTGATAAAGGCAGAGGACTTGTTAAGAAAATTAATGTGTAGCGCCTTCTTTATTTCTTTGTTGTTGTTTGTTTTGCTATCTTTTTGGTTCACTGGCTTTTTGCCAGTCTTTTTGTATGCGGTTCTTAAGCACTGATCTTTTTGGTGTCTTATCTTAGTATCCTTTGTTAAAGGTTTCGAGTCCTGAAAAACCTGCTTTTTTAATTAATTAGAACAAAATGCATAAATTCACACAGCAAAAATAACCACCAAATAGCTACAACACTAAAAACACAACACCTTCTATCGCCCAAGACAAATATGAAAACATGCTAAACTAGATAAAACACTATACTGATAGCACAAACTAAAATATACAAACTCATTTTTAGACCCATTAAATTTGGGTGTTTTGGTTTCTAAAATCAAATTTGGATAAGATAAACAATAGTTTAACTACAAGCATGTCGAATGGGAAAACCCATCTTTCCTGGTTACTCATTGACTGGCAATTGCAAATAAAATTAAAAATAAAAATAAAAATAAAACAGAAATAAAATAATACATATTGCTGACTGGGCAATCGTATTACCCAACAACGGGGATTCATTTCCTGCAGAACGCGACAGATGAGACATGGCGATAAGCACCCACCACGTTGTGGTGGTGTTGTTGCACCCACCACAACATGGTGGTGCAGCTGCACTCACCATGTCGTGGGGCGGTGCTTGCACCCTCTATGACATGGGAGGTTCCGCAACACTCACCATGTCGTGAGTGGTGCTAGGCACCACCACATCATGGGTGGTGTTGTTGCACCCTCCATGCCATAAGGGGGTGCAAAGCACCCATGACGACATGGTGGTGGTGCAACAACACACCAACACGTCATGGGTGGTGCAATGCACCAAACCCACAGTGTGGGGTAACCAAAAACAACAACATAAAAGATAAATAGAAAGGGGCGACAGGGTAAATAACTGCAAGAAGAATAAATAAAATATGGGGTAGCACATAGCCATCAACCCATCCAAAATAAGGGTGTTGTAAATAAATTGTCTCTAAAATAAAAAAGAAATACTATGATAACAGTAGGCAATATACCCAAATTTGTAAATTTCATAATCATAAGGAGGGTTTTAACAGAGAAAGACTGATAAATATAAACATGGATTTCAAACAGCAAACATTCTCACTAATAATTTCCATATTTCATAGCAATACAGTTTTCATTCTCTCATTCAACAATTTCAAACACAATGAAGACACAAAACAATAAGATCTGATAACAGTACAGAAGAAAAGAGGCAAAATGAGAGGCCAACATCTTTACTATGTTATGGAAGAGAGCCTCTGATGGAGAATCTTGACCACTACTCCCAGCTATGACACAAACCCTTCCAACACAAAAACTCCAATCCACGAATTCCCAAAATCTCCAAAAATGCTCCTAGAAAATAGTTGCAGAAGAAGAGAAAGAAGAAGAAAAAAACAAGAAGATCCCGAAGAACCCCAAAATGAAATTCACGACAACATATAATAATCCAAAAGATAAATTGAAAAACCCTAGCCTTCTAATCGGCCAATAGAAATAATTTATTTTGAAATATTCCTCCCTCTACAACTATATAATATAATAATTTATACTTCCCATTTCTTTTATGGGATTTCAAAATCCAATTAAATTAACAATAAAAAATAGAAACATATTGCTCTCATCTCATACAAATCAAACTATTATTTAAATATTAAATAATCAACTCATAATAGATAAATCAAAATCAAAATCAACATTAAATAAATAAAGTTATTAAAGAGAAATCAATAAATAAATACAATAAATCAACTGAAAACATTAAATATTAAATAAAATCTCAATTAAACATTAGTTTAAATTCAATAGCGAAAATAATTAAATAAACAAAAATCGCTAAATCATAATAAATTAAAATAACACTACCACTAGTAAAAGTTATAATTTATTATTAAATAATCACAGAATTACGATAAATCATTTATTGCCAATATTTAAATAAATTAAATAATTCATCCATCGCTAAATAAAAATCACGATTAAATAGATTAAATAATTAATCTATTACTATAGTCAATAAATCACAAATTAAATAAACTAAACAATCAACACACCATGCCACATACTCACAACTCATGACAACCGACTCGAGATGGCGAAATTTTCCAAGACTGACGACAAAGAGATTATGACAACCTAGACCTAGAGCGTGGGTAGGGAACAAATGACATCTCCGGACCACATATTTGCCATCGGGAAAGACATGCTCACACTTGCAAAGCCAGGGGAGCTCGCACCTATTTGCCCGAGAGGAATGAATGTCTAGGTACCTGCAACCCTGCAACCACAACAAAGATACATGTGCATACACACACACACACACACACACATATATATATATATAAATACAAAATAGGCAAGTGGAGGGATATCACAATGACACATCTCGCTTGCAATGAGTGATGTGGCATTGATCCCCCACGAAGACAGTCAAACAATATCCATATAGTGAGAATACAAATCATGAAACATCGCATCATAAGTAAATCAAACTAGGGTTAGTATATCCATTGCAAAATGAGGCATGATCCATGAAATCTATCAAAGCACAGATAACCAAAGTACCATTACTAACCATCTAGAAATCATAACTAGTCATGAGCACCGTCAATAATATCAATAGTATAAGGTCATGTAATTTCTATCATCAAAATCATCAACTGAAAACGTAAATAGTCATAATCAATGTCCATGCATCATATAAGTCAAATCATATCCATCACACAAAATAAAGGTCTGATCAAGTCAATCCAAAATGAAACAAGAGTTTTCTCAAGAGTGGGCATTTTATCCCCCCCCCTTGCCTAAGCTTACTTGCAGAAGCTTGAGAACAAGTAGGGGTACAACTCTCTCATCCGCGTTGTATCCTCCCAAGTAGCTGATGTATCTTCATTCGGGTCCCACTGAACCCTTACCTTCTCTATTCCCCAACCTCTGAGGGACATCTGTCTGCGTTGAAGAATGCGCACGGGCTCCAAAGAAAGTTTCTTGTCCACGACCTACAAAGCATTCCAATCAAGAACATGCGATATGTCAGGATGGTATAGTCTCAAAATATATACATGAAATACATCATAGATGTGAGACAAGCTAGGCGGCAATGCAAGGTGATAAGCTACAAGGCCAATCCTCTCCAAGATCTCAAATGGTCCTACAAACCGAGGCACCAATTTAGAGCCTTTTCCATAATGAATCAGACTCTTTCATAGGTGAAATCGCAAAAATACCCTATCTCCAACTGAGAACTGTTTGTCTATCCTGTGAGCATCTACGTATTTCTTCTGTCTGTCCTGTGCAACTATTAAATGCTCTCTAATTTGGGTAACCTGCTCCTCCATATCCTGTAGCATCTCTGAAACAATGTGTACCCTGTCCTCTAACCTGTCCCAACTCAAGGGAGTACAACATGGTCTCCCATATAACACCTGGTAAGGGGACATACCAATGGAGCTATGGTATCCATTATTATAAGAAAACTCCACTAAGTACAGGTAATCCTCCCACCTGGACTACTGATCCATAACATACATCCTTAGCATATCCTCCAAAACCCTGTTCACTCGCTCTGTCTGACCATCTGTCTCGAGGTGATATGTTGTAGTATAGTTCAGCTGGGTCCCTAAATTGTGTTGAAGTGTTGTCCAAATTGTAGAAGTGAACACATGATCTTTGTCTGATATAATCTTACATGAAATACCATGCAACCTGAAAATGTCTTTGACAAAGATCTGTGTCATTGTGGCTATTGTATAAGAGGACCTCACTGGTGAAAAGTGTGCAACCTTGGTCAATCGATCAATGGTGACCATAATGGCATCATGTCGACGAGAAGATATAGGAAATCCAACTACAAAATCCATGGAAATGATGTCCCATTTCCACTCCGCGATTGCGTGTGACTACAAAAATCCTATCGAATGTCGATGTCCTGCCTTAACTTGCTGATACTCGAGACAACATGACAAAAAATCTGCCATGTCTCTCCTCATTCCTGCCTAGAACTAGAGTTGTCTCAAGTTTGCGTACATCTTCTTGACACCAGGATGTGTCGAGTAAGGTGCACGATGGGCCTCTATCATGATCAATTTCTGAATTCCATGGGATGGCAGAACATAAATGCATCCCATGTGTCTAAGAATGCCATATGTGTCCACGAAATATTTTGTATACCTACCTTCTAAGGCTCTGCTTGATTCTATCTCTAATCTGATCACCTGGTACCATGAATCTGTTGGTAGTGCATTAAGAATGCGACTCCTCAAATCCACTTCCAAAGTCATTTCTGATATCCCATGTCTCCTACGGCTTGATGCATCTTCTACCACATTCTCCTTTCCCTATATGTACTTCACCTTGAAGTCATACTCACACAAGAACTCCATCCAGCGCCTCTACCTATCATTCAAATTTGACTTTGTAAATATATACTCTAAGCTACGGTGATCCGTGTGCATCTTTAACCGATGCCCCAAAAGAAAATGTCTCCAATGAACCAATGCACATACTACTACTGCTAAATCAAGATCATGAGTGGGGTAGTTCAGCTCACGATCCTTGAGTTTTTGTAACTCATAGGATATCACCCTACCATTTTGCATCAATACTGCTCCTAGACCTTCCAATGAAGCATTCATACAAACCACAAAGTTACCTAATGGATCTGGAACCGCAAGAATTGGTGCACTGATCAACTTCTCCTTAAGTGTCCTAAAGGCTGCCTCACATCGCTCTGACCAAATTAATTTCTTCCCTTTCCTCTAAAGAGAATTAATGGGGCAAGCAATCTGAGAGAAATCCTACACATATTTGTGGTAATAACCATCTAAACCCATGAAACTATGCACCTCACCCACATTAGTGAGTGTCGACCAATCTAATATCGCCTCAATCTTTGAGGGATCAACTACGATACCTCTCTAGAAATAACATGGCCCAAGTATCTAACCTCTGACTAGAAAAACTCGCACTTCACCAAATTGGTGTATAGTTGATTCTCCCTAAGACATTGCAAGACTTGTCTAACATGATCCTCATGCTCCTCCACTGACGTGGAATAAATCAAAATGTCATCCAAGAAAACTAGTACAAATCTATCCAAGTATGTCCTGAACATACCATTCATCAGGCTCATAAAGACTGATGGTGCATTCATGAGACCAAATGGCACAACTGTAAACTCATAGTGTCCATACCTAGTGTGAAACGTTGTACGGTGTATGTCTGCCTCATGGATCTTCAACTGATGATATCGGGACTTAAGGTCTATTTTAGAAAAGACCTTTGCATCCTTAATCTAGTCAAATAAGTCACCTATCTAAGGCAAGGGATACCTGTTCTTCACTGTTACTTTATTCAGCTACCTGTAGTCAATGCATGATTGAAGGGAACCATCCTTCTTCTTTACAAATAACACTAGTGCACCCCACGAGGATACACTAGGACAGATAAAACCCTTCTCTAACAACTCCTCAAGCTGCACTCTCATCTCACTCAACTCTTGAGTGGTCATCCTGTATGGATCCCTAGAGATAGGCTCAACTCCCAGCACAAGATCAATCCTGAAATCTATATCTCATTGTGGGGGCATACCTGGAATCTCACCGAGGAACACATCTGCAAACTCCTGAAGGATAGGAAGCTTCTGCAATAAATCCTCTATGCTAGCCTCCTCATCTATATCCCTCATCCTAACTACAAATAGCTGTCAACCCTTATGAGCACATCTCTTCATCTGCATGGCAGAAATCATGCAAAGAGAGATAGGCCTCTGAATGCCTACAATCTCCACACTCTTCCCGCTATCATTTGTACACTGCACCCTCTTACTCCTACAATCTATTTGTGCCTGGTGTAACCCAAGCCAATCCATACCAAGCACCACATCATAGGAACCCAATGGCATAATACATAGATCCACTGAGGTATGAAAATCTCCCAATACTAGAGGACATCTAAGAACAAGGGAATCCATTATGGCTCTGGCTCCCGTGGCTAACTCTACCTACCACCTATCATCCTGCTTTGTCGTAGCAATCCCACATCTCTCTACTAACTAAGGATAAATAAATGAATCTGATGGTCTTGGATCAAATAACATAGAACAAAGGATATCGCCTATCACACCTGATGTTTCCACTATAGTGGCCTAGCGCTCGGCCTGACGGTTATCTACCGCTCCAAATACTCGGTGGGACCTGCCTAAATCTCCGACAGTGGTCTTTGTTGGAGTTTCCCTCTACTATCATGTGGTCTATGATACACGTTAAGGACAATGAACTACTTTGTGTCCATGTTTCTCACATGTGAAACATTCTCTCCTGTCCTATACTCTGCTGCCAAATGTAGAACTCGGTTGTTGAACACTGCCTCTACTAGAGGCTAGCTGTGAACTTTGAGCTGGTTGAGAAGGAGTGGGTCTCCTATTACGCTACTGATGACTGAAATTCCTATCAACTAGAAATCTAGCACCTCTCACAAAATTCTGACCCTATGACTATCTCCTCTTAAACCATTGGCAATTACGGAAAGAGGTGGGGTGGCTCCTAGCCACACCTACTGACTGCTGCGGAGAACCTCTAACAACTATACTTGTAACCGATGCACTAGCTACCTATCCTCCTATAGCACCTCTTGTACTTGAAGAACGATTCTCTCTGGCAATCATTTCTTTCTCTACAACGATCTCTAAGGTCTTAGGTTCATGCATGCAAACCTCTCTACCAATCTAATCTCTAAGTCCCCGCACAAAGTGTTGAATAAGCATCACCTCATCCTCTACTATTCCTACATATTGTCTAAGCTCAAAGAAACTCTGCTCATACTCATCTACTATCATCTTATTTTGTCTAAGGTTATGGAACTATTCAATCTTACGCTGCCTCCAGTGCTCTGAGAGGAATCGGGCTCTGAACTGCTATAAGAACATCTCCCAAGTAATTGTAGTAATATCTAACTAGAGGTTCCTCTCCTCTGTATGCCACCATATGCCACAAATTATTACAGCTCAAATGACAAGAAGTTTTAGTACATAAATATGCTCCAAAGAATCTATAGCCATCATGAAGAAGATCCAAATCCACGCACAAGAAGAACATAAACAAGAAGGGAAAAACCTCAATGGAAAAAAACTCCAACCACCTGACCAATGTGGAACCTATAAGAAACCACCCCCTAAGCTAGGAGATGTCACTAGGTCCCAACACACACACTAAGTCTAGGCTAACACTTCTACCAAAGGGACTGACACCAAGAAAGACTTCCATACACATGGACCAAACCAATGCAGCAACAATAAAGAAATTCCCAGAGGCCGACCAAACATCAAGGCATAAATGCAAATGTAAAACATAAGGGAACTCATGTACAAGGGAGTGTCATCACATGTTGTACCAAAAAAAAGGCTCTAGCCTAAGGGCATGCAGAGCCATCTCGACATATGAGAGACCAAGGGAGATTCGCTTACCGTATCCACGGTCTTCTCATGCTCAACTTAAAACATCCTCCCTAGGACTGAGTCATGAATCACCATCATTTATTATCTTTTTAATTATCTAAGTACCCAAGCTCATTCATTAATTATTTTTCACTTAATTAAACAAGGTAAACTCCCTTATGCCCAAGAGGTCTAGAATTCATGCATCCTTACAAGAAACCTCATGATAGTCCATCTCTCATGACCCCAGGTGTCGCGAAGGAGCCCACTCCCTTACATGGACCCAAAATCAGCATTACAAGATGCTCTAAGTTACACAAATAAATATGAAATGCAACATCATACAACACCAAATCATGTATAGACACATACTCATGAAAGAATAGACATCAATATACAAGAGAGTTGAGCCTCTTGACCAAAAGAGTACATAAACCAAGTCATAAAACCGCTACAACCAAATCAACAAAAATCCAACAAGGTCTTCACACTTGTTGTCCTTAAAATCAGCAGCATAATAAATTAACTCTCATGACAAAACATCATGAGACAAATTTAAATAACCATTCAAATCTTACATCCAAGCAGTGGTGTCAAATCTGAAAATAAAAATCAATCTACACACAACATACGCAAGACAACCTCTGGTATTAAAATGCAACATTACACATTACACAATATGACCTTCACAAAGAAAACGATAAATAAAACGGGGCAGCGTTTGCAATACTTTTAGCCCGCGCTATAACTTGCAGGCTTCATTTGAAATCACAACTGGACTTAACATATGATCATCAAGACTCATGGACAACAAAATGCGTAAATTTGCACAACAAAAATAACCACCAAATAGCTACAACACTAAAAACACAACACCTTCTATTGCCCAAGACAAATCTGAAAAACACGCTAAACTAGATAAAGCACTATACTGACATCACAAACTAAAATATACAAACTCATTTTCAGACGAACCAAATTTGGGTGTTTTGGTTTAACAGTTCTAAAATCAAACTGGGATAAAATAAACAACAGTTTAATTACAAGCATGTCGAATGGGGAAACCCATCTTTCTTGGTTACCCATTGACTGACAATTGCAAATAAAATTAAAATTAAAAAAAATAGAAATAAAATAATACATACTGCTAACTGGGCAAGCGTATTACCCAGTAGTAGGGATTTATTTCTTGTAAAACACGACAGATGAGACATGGTGCTAAGAACCCACCACATTTTGGTGGTGTTGTTGTACTCACCACGATATGGTGGTGCAGCTGCACTCATCATGCCATGGGTTTATGCTTGCACCCTCCATGACATCGAAGGTTCTGTAACACTCACCATGTCGTGAGTGGTGCTAGGCACCACCACGATATGGGTGGTGCTACTACACCCTTCGTTCCATGAGGGGGTACAAAGCACCCACCACAACATGGTGGTAGTGCGACATCACACCACCACACCGTGGTTGGTGCAATGCACCAAACCCATGGTGTGGGTTAACCAAAAACAACATCAACATAAAAGATAAAAAGAAAGGGGCGACAGGGTAAATAGTTGCAGGAAGAATAAAAAAATATGGGGTAGCACACAGTGAGCAACCTGTAATACCCTAAAATTGGTCACCTAAACCATGGGCCCCTAATTTCAACAACATCACCAAGGTCCTAAGCAAAGGCAATTAAATCAACTTCGAGCACATGATTAATTAAGTCTTCAATCATCAAATGTCACATGGTAAGTGAATTATTCTATATTAATTAAATATTTATTTAATTAATTAAATCATTCCAAGAAAATAATTTTGATCAATTATCCTATTTTAATTTATTAAATATCCTTGCATATTTAATTAATTAATAAATTTGCCATTTAATCATAAAAAGGGAATTAATTTATCACAAAAGAGGAATCAATATGCAAAGCAAGACTTAAATTGAAAATAAAATAAAAGAATTGAATTGAGAGAGAAATCAAACTTGAGATATTATTTCTTTCTTCTAAATTGAGATAACTTGAAATGAAAAAAAAAAAGAATTAAAAGGAATTTAATCATTCTTTAAAATTGGAACTCAAAGCTTTTGAGAAAAGAAGTTCAGTTGCATTAAAAAGACTTTTTTCTTGAATAAATCAAAGAATTACCTATTTTTATCTCAAGTGCATGGAATTAATTGAATTATATCTCTAATGCAAACTCAAACTTATAATCTGAATGCATTTCAATTAAACTATAATTGGAATCTATCTCAAGGTTAACTGGATCTGATTTCTCAATTATTTCAATTATCCTAAATTGTGTTTTTTCTTGATCTCTCTTGTGATTCTCTATAAATTCATCCTTCATCTCTCATTCAAAACACCCTGGATATTTATTGTTATTATGCAGTTTTTGCTCTGGAGTCATTGAAGATATTGTGCTTTCTTTTTTAGATTATTGCATCTTAGTTTAATTTCTTTTTGCATATTTCATGATTGCTTGAATTCATATAGCTTACTATTCATCCATCTAGCATTATCTTGCATCCATTTAGCTTAATATCACGCTCATATGGATTAAAGCATTTGTCTTGGTGTAGTCTAGTCATTGGTATTGCTTATACAAATCTGAGAGCAAGTCTATACTCGCATCTTTTAGAAGGCAATTAGTCGATTTGTTATGGTTTTATTATTCATGCTTATATCTGTCTAAACATACATGTAATGACTTAATTGAAGTGTCGTGTCTTGCAGATTACAGATACTTATTCCACTTTTTCACACACACATTTCTAGCGCCCACTGTGGGGAAGAAGACTACATCTTTCGGCCTTGGAGACTAACTTTTTCTTATTTTTTATATTTTTATTTTTTTGGATTTTTGTCCGTACAGTTGCTACGAATTATCATACGAGTTTTCCCACTCTACCAAATGACAAACTATAGGTATCGCACGACTCGGTGAGAATTGTTGTACGGTACTCTGTATTTTTGGTTAAAAAGCAAACTTCATTCCTTAAGTTCTTTATTCATTTTTATCATACTAACGCTGACCTTGGCTTGTTGTTCGTCTATTTGAAAAAATTTCACAGCCTAATCAATTTTTGCAGAATGCTTATCGAAGAATATGCTTGTCAAACAAAGACAATATGACTACTGATTCTTTGTCTTTGCAGGTTGCCTGAGGAGATTCGAGCAAACATTGTGTATTCATTAAATTCATTTTTTTTTAGGCACCTAACTTGCTATCTAGTTAATGAACAAATATATCTTTCGTGTTTTAAGAAAATTCTGAGAGGTAGGAGAGTATGCTCTTGTCTGCATAGACAATCAGAAATCCAAACCCTTGAGGCTTTGTCCTAAGTTTGAGATCTGTATATCTTTAGCGGGTCTGCCCTCTCAAGGAGCCTTTAAGGCCAAAGCCATTAGGGTTGGTTAGAGGGGAATGATCCAAGTGGGAACGGCTAAACAACAAGTACTCCAACCCACTATAAAAATAAACGTGATTTCCTTTGTACCTTTGGGTATATTAAACCTTGGTTTTCAAGGCTAGGAGACCTCTTAATTGAGTTTATACCCCGACGTGCCGAACAGATCCCTTACTAGTTCCAATTAAGATTAGAAGCTAGCCAGTTCACCTCTAAAAGGGGGGATAAAATTTGTGCAAGAGAGATAGTAACTCTCCCAAGGTACTTTCCATTTCATGCCCCATTACCTTTTGGAGTTGGCTAATACGGCGTTGAGAATCCATTGTGTGAGACTCAACGGCCGTATTCTAATTAGCTATTGGGTGTGTACCTAAGTCTACAAGCAAATGTTTTCTTCTCTCACCAATTTCCATAGGGTTAGCATGTTGTGATTGGAGTCATTATACATATTGCATGTTTACTATATTTTCGTCCCTAAAACTAAAATTGAAATACCAAAACTAGAGAAAACAATAAACAACTCAGTAGTCAAAACTCTGTCCGTGTCAAAACTAGTCTATCCTATTCAAAACTTTGTCCATGTCAAAACTAGTATATCTTAGTCAAAACTTTGTCTGTGTCAAAACTAGTCTATCTTAGTTGTCCAAAAACTCAGCCCATCTCAAAACTGGTCGTTGTCAGTCATTAAAAACTCGGTCTGTTAGAAATTTTGTCTCTGTCCAGTAAATTGTCATACGAGTCTTCTAATTTATCATCCTGCTACATACCTTCTATCATACGAAATTTCATCAGGTCTAATAGTTTGTCATCTGAGCCTCAGTTCTGTGTCATATGAAATATGATAAACTATCATCCTGCTTAGGGAATTATCGTCTGGTCTCTAATTTTGTGTCGTACGAAAAACCATTACATTCATCAGTTTGTCATCTGAGGTATACCCATCTGTCGTGCGAACATAGGCCGCAACTCGTACAAAATTATGTTTCTGACATCTTGAAGCTATTATACTATCGCTTGGTCCTATAAAACATGTCGTACGAATCTTTGATTTTGTCAGTCCAGAACAGTCAAACTTGCTTAAAATAGTCTACATCGAGCATAAAACTAGTTATCATCATTCTGAGCATAAACAAATCTAAATAGTGCACTTATGTCGTAGTGTTGCATAATTTTGTCGATAATCTTTCAGCTAGTTCAATCAACCATTTTATCAAACTTAAGTCACTTAGATAACGTTTTATACAGGATAGATCATTCCTGAAACTAGACTGAGTCTTATTCACTTCTCTTAAATCAAACTAGGTAACTTAGATAAACATCTTACACAGGATAGATCTTTCCTAAAACCAGACTCAATCTTAGTTGATTCTCTCAATTGATACGTTAAATGAACAACTAGCTCCAAATTTGATCTTGACTTCTGCATCACAAACAGTTTTAGGTCACATCACTCTATAAAAATGCCTATTCAAACCAAAAGTTCCTGTAAGAAAGCTGCCAAAGGGAAAGGACAATCCTTTTCATATCAAGATAATCCATTTTACGTAGAGGATCCTCTCACTAATAAACCTTCATCATTAGATATGCTAGTTTATGATCAACCCTTGTCTCCCACCATATCTGGAACAAAACAAGAAAGACGAGCTGCTAAACACAATGACGACCTCAGTATCCATGATACTAACAATGATTCCTCATCAAGTGAATCTGAAGCCTCTGAACCTCCAGAAACTGATATTTATAAATGTCAAAAGGATAAAGATTTCCAAAAAATGATGAAGGTTATCATGGCTAGAGAAAAAGAAGACTATTTCTTAGAACTAGCAAAACAAGGCGCTAAACTTCCTACTGGTTATAACGTTGAGAACCTTGTCACTAAAGAGGAAGAGACACCCTTAGAAATGGTAAACAAATAATTACAAGCGTTACAAAGTGAGATCACAGAATTGAAAAACAAGGATAAATCATCAAAACAATAATCTTTGGACACAATATGCCCATTTTCATTTGACAAAAACATTTACATGCCTCCATTTCCTTCATGACAGAAGATCCTGAAATTTGACAAATATGATGGTAACTCAAATCCCCAAGACCATATCAGAGAATTTTGTGCTTTTTGTATGGAGTTCATGCATGACCAAACGTATCTCATGCACCTTTTCTCGAGAATTTTAGGAGGGAAAGCTATGGAATGGTTCTCAAGCCTACCTATGGGAATAAAAACTTTTCAAGAATTAATCCAATTGTTTCTACAACAATACTCCTATAACATTCATCACCCAGTCACTATGACAGAGCTTTGCAATACCAAACATAAAATAGGAGAGCCCTTTCTCACTTTTCTCTAATGATGGAGAAAGATGTTCTCTAGATATTCACGGCCTATTCCAGATTCTTAGAAGATGGATATCTTCATCAACAACTTAATCCCTGAATTGAAATATAGTATCCAAATGCAAGTGTACCCTTCATTCAACAAAATGGTAGATAATTCCCACAGGATGGAAGATGTGCTTATAAAGAAGGGAGATATCTCACTTTGGAAAGAAACACAACCGAGATCTAGTTCCAAAGAAAAGAACAAATATTGGAAATATGGCAAAGACAACAACAAAAACACTGTTAATGATGGAGTGGTAGACACTGTTAAAGAAAAATCAAAATCCATGATATTTAACTTGGCTAGTGGCACGCAAGCACTCAAAGAAGCTGAAACCGGAACAGAAAATCCTCCAAAGAAATTGAAAGAGTGGTTTAAAGAGAAACCTTGGCTTTTGAAACCTAAACGCGAATTCACTCCTCTGGAAGAATCATACGGATCCGCTTTAAAAAATTTATTGGCAAACAATCTGATAACCTTACCGGACAATTCTAGGCCATATGATCTGAAATTTAAACCAAAATGATGAAGAGAAAATGAATACTGTGAATACCATCGAAACAAAGGTCATAACACAAACAATTGCATGAAGCTTAAGCATGAGATTCAAGCTCTCATTGACGCTGGAAAAATTGTTGTGGGAAATCACACAACTAATGTTGATCACAAAGATTTTAAAGATCCCTTACCTGTTTATGAACAAGGTGATTCCTCAAAGTCAAAAGGAGGTGCCAAAGTTAATTACACCTATACCAACAATGACAATATGATCAACATGATTGAATCTTCCCAACCTGAATATTGCAATGTGATTATAATCAAAGATAAACAACATGAATCACAAAATACAAATGCTGTGACCCGCACTCAAAAGAAAGTCACTCTCCAAGGAGCTATTTCTTCAACTCCTGCTCAAACAACGTCAAACCTACCAACCTCGTCAAACAAACAAACAGATACAACATTTGCTAAATTTAAACAACTAACTTCATCATCATCCTCTGGATATAGCATTGTCGAACAACTGAAAAGAACGAATTCTCAAATCTCCATCTTTGAACTATTCAAAATCTCTTTTGCTCATAAAGAGATCATGGACAAAGAATTACTCACAACTAATGTCCCAAAAGATTTAGATATCGATCAGTTTCAATCTATGGTCGGTCACCTGACTTCGCCTCATTATCTTACTTTCTCTAAAGAAGATGACAACTCACTGAATCACCCACATAACTAGCCATTGCATAGTGAAGCTATGATCCATAAACATCGAGTTAAACATGTTTTGATAGATGGAGGCACTAGGTTGAATATTTGTACCTATAATCTGCTTACACAACTGGGCTTTTCTAAAAATGTCATTGATTCGGCCAAGAAAAGAACAATCAAAGCTTATGATGAAGAAGAAAGAACCTCTAAAGGTCTTGTATTATTACCAATCAGAGTAGGACCTATAGAAAGGGATGTTATTTTCCAGGTGCTCGATCTTCCTCTGTCTGTCATACAACATCTTACTGGGCAGGCCATGGATTCATGAAATGAAGGCAGTTCCATCTACATATCATCGGTGCTTAAAATTTCCTTATAACGAGGTTGAAGTCAATATTCTTGCTGATACAAACTCTCCCTGCAATGAATTGACAAAGAGTGTCGATACCTTTGTGCCTCATAATAAAGCAATCTCTATAGTTGAAAGTTCAGAAACCTTGATGAAGGACTTAGAAAAGAAATTAAAAATCACATATACTGGCATGGATGGATACAAGATAGAACCAATACTTTCACTCATTTCTCTTCCTCCATCACCCAGACAATCAGGAAAACCATTAGAGGTTATGAAGCCACAAACTTCTGCTCCAAATATCATATATGATGGTCTCTTTGTACAATCCTCTACTTCCCTTGTAGATGAAATAGAAGAGGATGCTATTCCCAAATGGCTTTTCAAAGAAGATAGTGAAAACAAAGAAGTAAGACATTGTGAGATTTCTCCAACACAGTATGGTCCAAGATATAAAATAATTCAACGTATGGGATATTTAGGTAGTGGTCCTCTGGGAAAAAATCAAGAAGGTATTATTGAACCCATTCATCTACAAACAAATTCTGCAAATGACAAAGCGGGACTAGGATATAATCCACGAAAGACATCAAACCAAAAACATGCTTCTAAGTCTAAATGGAAGAAAAAGACACTGCCTTCACTATCACAGGAAGTAAACACTCAACAAATTCAAGAAGAGTATGAAAAAGAAAAAAATGAAATAGCAATCAAGAGAGAAGAAACAATTAGTACTCAGGTCCCAATGGTATCAGCTTCAACATTACAAGGAGTAGAAGTCCTAGAGGATATGAGAGAAGAGGTAGAAAGAATCAGGGAATTGTTTGCACCACTGAAAATTCCAGTCACATACACTGGTAGACAACAAGTAGATGATTCAGAAACTGACTCAAATGAGTATGAATGGGGTCCAGATCATCTCTCAGATACATCTAGTACAAAAAATCCAAAAGATTCCAATGATATCACAAATGACACACAAGAGATGATACACTTAAAACTACAAATGGAGATAGAAGAAATTAGACTAAAAAGATAGGCAGATTATGAACAAAAGTTGAAAGAAGGAAGGACACAAGAAAATTCTTCACCTACTATGTCTCTCTCTAATAGGATAGAACAAATCAGGTATGCAACTACATAAGAAGAATTGGAAGCTACATAAACAAAACTAGTCATTAGTCCAGAAGAAGCTGAATGGAGTAGAAGACAGAAATTAATAGAACCATCAAGGTTATGTCAACATGTATGTCAGATACAAGTGATAAATGAACCAAATCACGAAGTAAATTGCAGCATCAAAGATGTAGGTATTGACACTATACATAAATTCAATCGATCACTTGAAGAAGAGTCAGAAACTTCATCTTATGACTCTGATGACTCCGACAATAGTCCTATTGATGATAATACCTATTCAACATCAAACTCTGACTCCTCTATCATAGATGTCAAGAATCTATCTACTGATCTTGCTACTGTCGAACCACGATATGTAGTCCAGTCTAGCATAGAGAACGATACTAGAAGTAGGTTTATGGGATTTGGTCAACTAAATATTAACATGCACTTAAATGATCATGTTGTAACTATTCCTAGTCTCGAGACATTTACGCAAGGTAGTCTTCTAGAACTTGACTTGTCGGTCCGAAGTTATGATGATAATACCATGAACTCTCTCAAGCCTGTCCAAACTTTATCCTTGGTACATCCTGAACTAATTAATTGTAGTCTCCAAAACCAACCTATGAATGTACCTATCTTTGCCAATGACTATACATTAGCCTACTACCTTAATGTAGTTGAACCAATGGACTCTTCCACCAGCGAACAAAGTGAGAACATGACAGAAACAGATATCAAGTATCTTAGTCACAAAAATCAAAAGAAGAAAAATAAAATATCTGACGGTGAAAACCACATTATGACAATGTCAAAATCAAAAAGAGAAAAAATAAAGGACGTACCTAAGGGTGAAAACCTCTCAGAGGCACCTGAAGGTGAGATACTTGATATACTGCCAAGTCATTTTAATGAAAGGTCTTTTATATTGATTGAACCAATTCAGCCAGTAAATATTGGGAGTCAAGAGACACCACATATCATCCACTTAGCTCAATCATTATCAGCAGAAGAGTTGAAAGATTTCAGCAATCTCTTCCTAGAAAAGAAGATCAACTTTACATGGACATACTTTGATATGCCGAGTTTAGATTTTGATCTCATCATGCACCATCTTTCTATTACACCAGGAGTTAAACCAGTCAAGCAAAACATCCGCAAGATGCACCCTCATGTGGCACTGTTAGTCAAAGATGAGCTAGAAAATTTGCTAAAAGTTGGATTTATCAGAGCAATAGACTATGCAGAATGGATTTCAAACATAGTACCTATATCAAAGGCAGACAAATCTATTAGGGTTTGCACAGACTTCATGGATCTCAATAAAGCATGTTCGAAAGATGATTTTCCATTTCCTAACATTAATATGATAGTGGATATGACTATTGGATATGAGATGTACTCACTAATGGATGGATTCTACAGTTATAATCAAATCAAAATAGCTCCTGGAGATCAAGAAAATACAACTTTCACCTGTGCATGGGGAACCTTCTATTGGAACGTCATGCCATTTGGGCTAAAGAATGCAGGAGCAACTTACCAAAGAGTAGTAACTACTATCTTTCATGATATGATGCATAAGAACATGGAAGATTACGTTGATGACACTTTAGTGAAGACTATGAAGAGATCCACACATATTCAAGATATAGGCCTCATACTAGATAAAATGGAAAAATTCAAGCTTCGGCTAAATCCTAAAAAGTGTGCATTCAGAGTGACATCTGGTAAACTACTTGGTTACATCATTTCAAAGAAAGGAATTGAGGTTGATCCTGAGAAGGTCCAAGCTATAATGGAAATGCCACCTCCAAAGAATATCAGCCAAATGAGAAGTTTACAAGGATGTCTCCAGTCAATCAAATGCTTTATTTCTCCGCTAGCAGATAAGGCTCAACATTTCACAAAAGTATTAAGGAAAGGGGTAATCTACAACTAGGATAAAAAATGCCAACAACACCTTCAGAAAATCAAAGAATACCTGTCTAATCCACCAATACTGATACCACCGATTTAAGGTAAACCATTGATCCTATACATATCAGCTATTGATTCATCATTGGGGGCACTTCTGGCATAACAGGATGAAAATAAAAAAGAGAGAGCTATATATTACATTAGCAAAACATTGGTGTCTTATGAAATGAACTATACTATAATAGAAAAAGAATGCTTGGCATTGGTCTTTGCATCACAAAAAATGACACTAAATGTTAGCACATTCCATCAAGCTAGTAGCTAAGATTGATTCGCTCAAATATCTTCTCAACAAAGCAACACTTACAGGAAGATTGGCTAAATGGGTCATGGTTCTTACAGAGTTTGATATTGAATATGTGGAATGCAAATACATCAAAGGATAGGTAATTGTAGATCAACTTGTTGATGCTCCACTTGAAGACACTCAACCGCTGCATATAGAATTTCCAGATGAATCAATAATGCACCTTACTCAACAATCATGGAAGATGTTCTTTGATAGGTATTTCACTCAACATGGTTCCAGTGCTGGAATACTTTTTATTACTCCTGAAAAGTTTTCAATCCCAAAGGCTTATAAAATTCTTTTCCCTTGCACAAACAACATTGCATAGTATGAAGCTTTGGTAAATGAGATCAAGATGGCTATCGAATGGAAGGTTCTGGAATTACACATCTATAGAGATTCTCAGCTAATCATCAATCAAATCAATGATACATATCATAATCGAGATGAGAAACTGATGCCTTATAAGAGAATGGTGGATGATCTCAAGAAATATTTTACTTTTGTATCATTCCAGCAGATTCCTAGATCCGCAAACAGAGCAACACATGCTATGGGTACCTTGGCATCTATACCAGAGTTACAAGAATCTAATTTTTGCTTTGAATTCCTGGTGGAAGAGTTACATTACCCTGCCTATGATTCTCCTGAGTCCCAGATGGTCTCTTCTATTATTGGACATGACTCATCTCACTATAGCCATATTTACTCTTATCTACGAGACCAAATTGTCCCAAAAAATCTTACCCTTAATGAGAAAAGGAACCTAATCCGAAATGCTTCAGGGTACATCGTCATCGCTAACGACCTATTTAGGTGAGGTTTGGATAGTACTTTGCTTAGGTGTCTAGAAATTGAAGAGTCCTAATGTGCATTATTGGAAGTCCATGAAGGTATTTGTGGATCTCATTTGAATGGTCTTACTTTAGCTCAGAAACTACTAAGGGCTGGCTACTACTGGCCAGACATGGAGAAAGATGCTATAAAGTTTTTTAAAACTTAAGAGAAGTGTCAGCTACATGGGAATCTTATACATGCTCCAGTAAGGGATCTCATACCCTTCATTACACATTGGCCTTTTTCAGCAATGGGCCTTTGATCTCATTGGTCAAATATATCCTGCATCATCCAACAGACACAAGTTAATCATAACTACCACTGAGTAATTCACTAAGTGAGTAGAAGCGGTTTTGCTCATCAAAACAACCGATATACAAGTAGCTCTGTTCATCCTTAACTATATCATCTGTAGGTATGGGATACCTTCATCCATTGCGACTGACAATGGAGGACAATTCAAGAATAAATATCTAGACAAGCTTTGTGAGAAATTCAAAATCAAATAGCATTGGTTATCTGTATATTACCCTCAAGGAAATGGACAAGCTGAAGAATCTAACAAAAATCTACAAACTATCTTACACAGAACAGTGAACAAATCTAGGAGGGATTGGCATCTGCAGCTCAACCCTACATTATGGTATTAGAACACCTACTGGGGCTACACCTTTTTATTTTGTGTATGGATCCAAAGCAGTCTTACCTATTGAGATGGAAATACCATCTTTAAGAGTTTCTTTGCAAGGTCTTGTTACTGATGAAGACTATAGAATATCTAGATTGCAAGAACTCAAGTTGCTGGATGAACATCGACAAGTGGCATTTGATCATTTGAGAGTGTATCAAAAGAGAATGTCTAAAGGATATAACAAGAAGGTTCGACAATGAGAATTTCAGGTTGGTGACCTTGTTCTAAGAGAAAATCGTAAAAATCAATAGTTTCAAGACAACAAAGGGAAGTTTGAACCAAACTGGTTGGGTCCCTACATCGTTACTATAGTCTTTGGCTCTGGTGCCTATCAGCTCTCAATATCGGAAGGAGAACAACTCCGTGAACCGATTAACACCATCCACTTGAAAAAGTTCTTCACTTAGTATTCTCTACTCTAGCAAACCTGTACAACTGAAAATGTCCTGAAAAAAATCTAAAAATCACAAAATGTTATAAAAAAAAAAAAATTAAAAAAATATATATTTGCCAAGCAGGTGAAAACCTGGCAAACATGTGCCTCTTGTACTCAAACGCTCCATCTATCAATGCAACGTTGGAATTTCCCGCTTTCATGCATCTTTGATTTCGCTTGTATATATATTTTAGTCGCTTTTGTGACATTCTGGTTCTTTTAGAACCCTCATGGCTTGAAACTGATCAATTTCCTAGTCTTAGGATAATCGACTGAGAATTTACGTGTCCTAAGAAGTATCAACCAAGTCATCATTCTGTCAGTGATACCTGGTCGTCCAATCTGATTCAATCACCTGTCTCCTAACTACTGGAGAGTTTTATCATTGAGTACACAAGCAAAACAACATTACTGAAAACAATCACTAAGCAGTTTGAGATATGCATGAAATATTTCTTTGTGTGCTATCTTTTATATTGGTTTTCGATTATTATTCCCTCTGAGTAACTCGAGGAAGTCTATCTTGACTAAGAGGAGCAAGGATTGGGGGCATAATATTTTCTTTGTTTTTTGCTTGTAGGAATGATTTCGATAATCTAGAAACATCTAATCAGTTGGGTGTTTGTGATAAGAGCCTTCACATCAAGGTGAAATCGCCACACATACCTCAACTCCACTTATTTGTATGCTACAGGGAGGTTCTCATAATTTCTTTGTTTGTTTTGAGGGAATTTCTTAAATGTGTAATCTAGATGCATGCATAATCTATCCAAGGATATGAAGGAAAAAAGGGTCATTGCAGATAAGATAATTAATATTGCACATGAAAAGGAAGGAACTCTATTATGCCTGCTATGTTTGTAAACGCTCAGTGATGAATATCAAGCATTCCAAATCTAGTGACTAGTTTAAGTTGCATTCATTCTGCATTTTCTGCATTTCAAGTGATTTTTGCATGATAACAATGATCTTTTTATCTTCTGAATGAGAGTTTGAAGTATCATCATTTCTCAGCTAAGTGGTCTCTTTTTCATGATTTCTTCGATCAAGTACTTGTGTATTGAGATGTTAGTTGCATACATAAGTATCTTATATAGATTCATACACTCATTTGCATTCACCGTATTGCATAGATTTTTTTTTTGCATTACTAGTTGTATGCGGGAAAAGCAGGTCGATAGAAATCAAAATGTGGAAAATGAAGTTCTAGGGAGCCTTTCTCACACACCCACAGGACTTCTTGGTGCAAGCTATGGAGTCATGAAGTATGGCTCAGCTTCCCAATGTTGGTTCCATGGTTTTCTATCTTACACGGTCCCTCAAACCAATGTTTTTGCTCTCAGATCACTGAGCAAAGTGGTTTAGGGATGACAAATGCAAGAACGAGGGATGCTTTGGTTGATTTTAAGATGAAATGCATCCTAAGCCATGCATGATCCTATAAATGCAATAAACTAGTTATAAGATGACAAGATTAGTAAACAAGACTATCCTAGCATGCTACATTAGTCTATGATTTAAGCTAAATGATAAGGAACATACTCTAAATTTGCATATTTAGATTAATTCCTATTTAAAAGAGAGGCTAAATGATGAACATATATGAAATATGAAATCTTGAATGGATTTTAGTATAAGTATGATGCTAAAGACTTGGATATATGAAAAATGGAGGAAAGAGAGCTCTATTTATAGCAAAAATAGGGCAATGGATGGTCAGGATTGAAAGAGTTAATCAAGGGCTAAGTTTGAAAGTTGTCAATCCATGTTTACAATTGGCACCAATGAAATGGTGACAATTGTCAACATAAGGTTGGTTGAGAGGAGATGTAAGAAGCATTAAATGCTTGAGAAGACCTCATGGTTACCCTAGGGGTTAAGGGTTAAGGTTAAGTTAAGATTACCCATTGGATAAAGCTTTTATCCAAAGGATAAACTTTTGTGCAAAGGTTTAAGGATAACCATGGTCAAAGCAATAAATGCTTGATGAGACCCTTGGGTTACATGTAGGTTGAGTTTATGGAAATTCTTTAACCATGTAAGAGGTTTGAGTTAGCTATTAATGGTTATGAAGACTTTGGGGACAAAATTGTAAGAGTCCTTCCAAATTTGGGGGTATTCAACAAGTTAGCTTGTTGAATGGATAAAGGCTTTAATGCCTTTTGAAGACTTTACTCCAAATTTGAGAAGTGACCTCCTCAAATTTAGGAAAAGGGATAATGGATGGGTTTGGGTTAATTAATCAGGATTAGAAGAATCTAGAAGAGGTTAGAAAGAGGGTTAGGATGCAAATGGGAGGTGTAGGATTTTGCAAGTGGGTGAGGGAAAATAGAATTAATTTAAAATAAATTGCTTTATTTCAATTTGGTTGTAATTAAATAAATTAGATTTATTTAATTTAGGATAACTATTTTAATTAAATTTGAATTTAATTAAAAAGTGGACAGGGGCTTTAATTGAATAAAATGAATTTATCCTATTAAATGGTATAGTGAATTTAATTGAGTAATTTACTTAATTAAATAGAGGAATGCAGGTAATTTAATTAAATTGGATTTAATTAAATAGAGAAATGAACATAAAATATTCATGTAGGAATATGGTCATTTTTATACGTCTACACTAGTTACTCATTTTCATCATTTATTTGCATATGAAAAGAAACAAAAAGAAACATTCATATTCATTTGCATTACATACATCCATACTGAACATATATGCATACATATAGAATAAAGCACATAGAAAAACATCTCATAAATCAATCGACACAAGTACAATGAAATCAAATCAAGATCTCGTATATATAGTCATCAATATCTCGGAGTACAAGTGATATAACTGTCATATACAATCTCCCATCGGAGCAAGAATCGTATGGGCTACAAAAAAATGGGGTATCTAACAAAATCTAAGAGCTATAAGAAATCTAGTTGTCTCTCCCTCATCGCCAGGTGGTGGAGGAGGTGGAGCCTGCTGACTAACATCCTACCTCAGTGCCCAAGCTCCCTCAGATTGGGCCATGTACTGAGAGTAGGGGATGACCTGCTGTGCTACAGGAACAGCTACGCTATACGCTGCCACATAATATGTTGCCCGACTAGTCTGGTGCAAAACCTCCTGCTGAAGAGCGTCTCGCTCTGCCCTCATCTTTGTGACCTGATGATCGCACTCTGCTCTAAGCTCCACCAGTTGTCAGTCTCATTTTGCCCTCATCTCTGCGACCTGCCAATCGTTCTCCGCTCTGAGCTCTGCCAACTATTGGTCCCGCTCTGTAAGCTGTGTCTCAGCCACTATCAACTATGACTGTAGACCTATTAATCTTTCTCTCATGGACCGTGCTGCATCAACTGCCCCCTGATCCCTCACAAGCTCTCCACCTCCATCTCCACCTGCTCATCCCTCCTTTGTTGTACTTGTCTAGGAGCTACTTGCTCCTCCTCTCCTCCACCCTTTGTTGTCCTAACACCACTCATCCTCACAACAACATCTCCTAGGGATCCACCCTCTCCTCTCTGCTGCTTCCTCCCCCTAGCTGTTGCTCGCACTAGGATCACCACTTGCCTACCTTAGAGCCTTTTCTCTTCATCCCTGTCCCTGTCTCTCTCCCTGTGTCTGTCCCTGTGCTTGTGTAGGGGCATCATCCTCAATCTCCTCTATGAGAGGTGCCTGCTCTGCCAAATCCGTAAACCTAGGGAACATATGTTGTTGGAACCAATCCCTGTACTGGGGCAATACCCATGCATCTACGATGTCATCCAAGTAATCCCACCTAAGTCATTGTAACCCTATCAGCTCCTGCATGCTCAATACATATGATAACCTAGGGGCCCATCCTCGTCTCTCCTCATCTGCATAATGAGTGTACACAGTAAACTCCTATGAAATCCCCTGAGGCCTACCATATTGCCTCATAACCCGAGATACAACAAATCGCTCAATGACTATCACGGATCTACCCATAAGAGGACAAGTCATGAACATATCTCTCCACACAGCTCTTTAGTCATCCCAAAGCTCTAGACCCCTGTATGATCTCCATACGATAACTATCAGGTCATCCAACTATTGTCTCCAGTACTCTGTCTTGCCCAGATGGGGTTGAGTAATGTATCCAAAATATCTATAAACAATTAGTTGTTGTGGATCTTTGGCGTCATCCACTATAGGTCTGCAAACTACAATATGCTCCCAGACCCATATTTGTAAAATCAATACCCCTGCAACCATGCTCTTCCCCTCTCTGTATACAATCTCATGCATCTCATGATACATGTAGGATAAAACACATGAACCCCATCTGAATCTCTTAAGGTGATCCACAATCCTCTACAACATCCTAGCCTAGCTGCATAAGAAACCCTGATGTCCCTTGTCTGGCATAACGAAGAAACCAATAAATCCTGCCAAGACACAAGCCACTAGAAACTACTCATTGTACCTATTTATCATATCATCATTGCTAATAGCCCACGTAAGGATGTCCTTATTGTGAAATACCTGTCTCAAAGCTAGTAAGCTAGGACATTGTGCATAATCATAATCAACCTTATCCCCAGCGAATGGAATCCTGAGAATCCTACAAACATCCTCGGGAGTGATGGTCATCTCCCCAATTGGTAAATGAAATGTGTTATGCTCAGAGTGAAATCTCTCCACAAGTGATATGAGCATCCCATGATTCACATGGATATCTGGCATCTGTAGAAGGTGGGTAAACCCGCACAAGTCAATATGTGCTCTATCTATATCGGATAACTCACGAACTAGCCTCATAGTAGGAGGATAGACGCATCAGAAAAGAACATGTGGTAATTGAACCTGCAAGAATCAAATAACAGAGCATCAGAGAATCATCCAAATTATGCTATAAAACAACTTAAACATCACGCAAATCCAAATACATTAATTGCAAAATCAAATTTTCATGTCTGCACCCTTAAAAAAAGCTCATTGTTTTTCATACTTACAGAGTAAGCAGAAACTCGCACAGGTCAGAAATAGCTATAGGACAACAAAAGAATCTAATACGACACAAAACATGCATTCACATGACAAAATGGTCTATCAAACAAACTTTCGTACGACACAAGGGGGTGTCCCGAATGACAAAACTAATGGCTTTAAATGATAAAACACAAAAGCACAGTTTTTTGTATGAGACAGAATGTTGTCTCGCACGACAAATCGAAAACGATCGACTTTTAAACACCATAAAAAGCAAAAATACAACAAACAAATTCAAAATTGATGAAATGAAAGGGCTAAAAATTAGACTCTTGCTGTTGGCTCGTAGTTCCAAGGTCGATTATGACGTCTCTAGCGCTCAAATCGGTGCTTCTGGATCAGAATGACCATTTTTATTCACAGAAGGCTTTTCAAATTTTAAACTTGGAGAGGTTAAAATGAATTGAAAATGACACTTGGACCCCTTATATAGCCAGAACCCTAATTTTTCAACTTGCTCCGATGGACATGAAAATTGTACCCTTAGCTAATTTTCCCATCCCGATTCCATTTTCGGGATCGAAATCAAAATACAAGATTGTTCTTCTAGTCAATTTTGCACAGCTAAGATCACTAAGCTCTTTCATCACATTCTCATTCTTTTCTTCAATTTGCGCTCAATTTCACATCAGTCATCGCTAAATCTTCAAATGTTCCTCCGACTCAATTTTTCATGCTCAAGTAATTATCATCGCCAACAATTGCCTAAAATCGTGTACCCTCGCTATCTTTCGATTTCGCTCCCGAGGGGGCATACTCATGACCTTATGACTTCACATCTTCAATGTCGAGAAATTTTTTCAAATCTTCATCAAAAGTCGAGCAAAAATCTTTTCAATTAATTGAAAATCAAACAAATTCTTATTGCTAAAGGGGCATCTCAGCTTCATCGCTTCATATCAAGTTGAGATCTCTTGATCATCTAAATCGAATCAATCGCTAGGGGCATATTAGTTTCATCGCTTCAAATCAAGCTGATATTTGTCTTCGTCTGAATCAGTCTCTTAACGTTAATCAGTTTCATCGCTTTTCATCAAGCTGATTATTCGTTTAAACTCAATCAAAAGTTTAAAGAGTATCTTTGATCACACACTCAATCTAAGAAGGTGTTCAGTTTCATCGCACCAAATCAAGCTGGATAGTTTATCTTGGCTCATAGTGTCTTGATCCATCAAGTTCAAGATCGATTTTATCTTCGCTCACTGTGTCTAGTTCAATCAAGTTCTAGATCAGTAAGATCCGCTTCTTGATCAATCAAGTTCAAGCTAGGTATCTTTGCTCTTCATCAGTCCTAGTTCAATCAAGTTCCGGATCGATTTTTCTTTAATCAACTCTATTCAGCTTCATCGCTTCAAATCAAGATAAACACCCCGCTCTTCATCAGGTTCATGATCAATCAAGTTCAGAACTGGTATCTCCTAGACATCAACTATTATTTGAACCAACATGATGCTCACACATTAATTTAAAGAGGGGCAAATGTAATACCCTAAAATTGGTCACCTAAACCATGGGCCCCTAATTTCGACAACATCACCAAGGTCCTAACCAAAGGTAGTTAAATCAACTTTGAGCACACGATTAATTAATTCTTCAATCATCAAATGTCACATGGCAAGTGAATTATTCTATATTAATTAAATATTTATTTAATTAATTAAATCATTCCAAGAAAATCATTTTGATCAATTGTCCTATTTTAATTTATTAAATATCCTTGCATATTTAATTAATTAATAAATTTGCCATTTAATCATAAAAAATGAATTAATTTATCACAAAAGAGGAATCAATATGCAAAGCAAGACTTAAATTGAAAATAAAAAAAAAGAATTGAATTGAGAGAGAAATCAAACTTGAGATATTATTTCTTTCTTCTAAATTGAGATAACTTGAAATCATTCTCTAAAATTGGAACTCAAAGCTTTTGAGAAAAGAAGTTCAGTTGCATTAAAAAGACCTTTTTCTTGAATAAATCAAAGAATTACCTATTTTTATCTCAAGTGCATGGAATTAACTGAATTATATCTCTAATTCAAACTCAAACTTATAATCTGAATTCATTTCAATTAAACTATAATTGGAATCTATCTCAAGGTTAACTAGATCTGATTTCTCAATTATTTCAATTATCCTAAATTGTTCTTTTGCTTGACCTCTCTTATGATTCTCTATAAATTCAGCCTTCATCTCTCATTCAAAACACCCTATGGATTTATTGTTATTATGCAGTTTTTGCTCTGGATTCATTGAAGATATTGTGCTTGCCTTTTGAGATTATTGCATCTTAGTTTAATTTCTTTTTGCATATTTCATGATTGCTTGAATTCATATACCTTACTATTCATCCATCTAGCATAATATTGCATCCATTTAGTTTAATATCATGCTCATATAGATTAAATTCTTTGTCTTGGTGTATTCTAGTCATTGGTATTGCTTATACAAATCTGAGAGCAAGTCTATACTCGCATATTTTAGAAGGCAATTAGTCGATTTGTTATGGTTTTATTATTCATACTTATATCTGTCTAACCATACATGTAATGACTTAATTGAAGTGTTGTGTCTTGCAGCTTACAGATACTTATTCCACTTTTTCACACACACACAACCCATCCAAAATAAGGGTGTTGTAAATATATTGCCTCTAAAATACAAAAGAAATACTATGATAACAACACATAATATACCCAGATTTATAAATTTCATAATCATAAAGAGGTTTTAACAAAGAAAACTAATAAATATAAACATGGATTTCAAACAACAAGTATTCTCACTAATAACTTTCAAATTTCATAGCAATATAGTTACCATTCCCCCATTCAGCAATTTCAAACACGATTTGATAACTAGTACAAAAGAAAAGAGAAAAAAAAGAGGCCAACCTCTTTCCCGTGTAATGGAAGAGAGCCTATGATGAAAATTCTTGACCACTGCTCCCAGCTACATCACAAACCCTTCCAACACAAAAACTTCAATCCACAAATTCCCAAATTCTCCAAAAATGCTCGAAGAAAATATTTGCAGAAGAGAAGAAAGAAGAAGGAAAAAACAAGAAGAACCTAAAGAACCCCAAAATGAAATTCACGACAACATATAAAAATCCAGAAGACAAATTGAAAAACCCTAGCCTTCTAATCGACCAATAGAAATATTTCATTTTGACATATTCCTCCCTCTACAACTACATAATATAATAATTTATACTTCCCATTTCTTTTATGGGATTTCAAAAGCCAATTAAATTAAAAATCAGAAATAGAAACATATTGCTCTCATCTGATACAAATTAAAATATTATTTAAACATTAAATAATCAACTCATAATAGATAAATTAAAATCAAAATCAACATTAAATAAATTAAGTAATTAAAGTGAAATCAATAAATAAATGCAATAATTTAAATCAACTGAAAACATTAAATATTAAATAAAATCTCAGTTAAACATTAGTTTAAATTCAATAGCTAAAATAATTAAATGAACAAAAATTGCTAAATCATAATAAATTAAAATAACACTGCCACTAGTAGAAGTCATAATTTATTATTAAATAATCACGGAATTACGATAAATCATTTATCGTCAATATTTAAATAAATTAAATAATCAATCCATCGCTAAATAAAAATCATGATTAAATAGATTAAATAATTAATCTATTACTATAGTCAATAAATCACAAATTAAATAAACTAAACAATCAACACACCATATCACATACTCACAACTCACGACAACCAACTTGACATGGAAAAATTCGCCAAGACTGACGACAAGGACTTACGACAACCTGGACCTAGAGCGTGGCTAGGGAACCAACGACATCTCCGAACCACAAATTTGCCATCGGGAAAGACACGCTCGCACTTGTAAAGCCAGGGGAGCTCACACCTGGTTGCCCAAGAGGAATGAATGTCTAGGTACCTGCAACCACAACAAAGACACATGTGCATACATGCACACACACACACACACATATATATATACATACAAAATAGGCAAGTGCAGGGATATCGCAACGACACATCCCGTTCACAATGAGCGATGTGGCATTGATCCCCCACAAAGATAGTCAAACAGTATCCATACAGTGAGCATACAAATCATGAAATATTGCATCATAAGTAAATCAAACTAGGGTTAGTATATCCATTCCAAAATGAGGCATGATCCATAAAATCTATCAAAGCACATGATAACCAAAATACCATTACTAACCATCTAGAAATCATAACTAGTCATGAGCACAGTCAATAATATCAATAGTATAAGGTCATGTAATGTCTATCATCAAAATCATCACCTGAAAATGTAAGTAGTCATAATCAATGTTCATGCATCATATAAGTCAAATCATATCCATCACACAAAATAAAGGTCTGATCAAGTCAATCCAAAATGAAAAAAGAGTTTTCTCAAGAGTGGGCATTACAACAAAGATCATTTTTGTACATCCTATACAAAATCTAACTTTTATCATTTGGGTATTTGAAAAAATTATATATTTGAAATCTAGAAACACAATCTTACATTTCGTATCTTAATATTCTATTTAAGAGCTTCAAATTTTACCCCAATTATGACGAACTTTGATTTTCATTTTTTTCTTCTTTTTGGAAAAAAATTGGACTTATTATCTTGCACTTATCCATAATTAACGAACAAACACTTTTTTGCTAAGTCCAAATTCTTAAATCTCTTCTCCTTTGACACATACACAAATACATCCCAACCAAAAACTCTAAGATGCTAAAGAGAGGGCTTCATACCCATCTAAATGTCTTTTGTGATTTTATAAATAATTGCTAATGTATGATGAGCTTTGATTATATAACAAACACTACTAATTGCTTCTACCCAAAACATCTCATCTAGCTCAACCATACAAAACATACTCCTATCTCTTTCTACCAATGTCTTATTTATCCTCTTACAACTACATTCTACTAAAGAGCTTCCATATATGACCTCTTCTTAGCTATACCACTCTTCTTACTATAACTGTAAAACTATAGTGATCAAAATTCTCTATCATTGTCTATTATTAGAAACTTGATCTTTTTCTCAATCTTATTATCCACAAGAACCTTAAAAAATATTTAAATCTACTAAAGACCTTGGACTTTTGTATTAGAAATAATACCCACATTTTTTTGATTCAAATAATCAATACATAATAGATAGTACATCCTAATGAAAACATATTCATAGGTATGAAAACATCTCTATGAATTAATTTTAAAATACCACCCAACCTTGTAAAGCTCAAATTAACCTAACATGTTTTTCTTTCATTTATATATAAATCTAAAGACCAACCTTCAACTCCCTATGACATTTTTCTAGAATTTAAGGCCCAAAGACCTTTTCGTAAAATTCAAGGCCTTGACACTTTTCTCACCAATATGGATAATCCTTTCATGCTATGTTTTTGAAGGTATCATGGTGGTACTTGTTTGAAAACTTTCCCTAGTAAAATTGTAATATTTTCAAGTTCAATATTTTGAAGTATCACCAAGGTGAGACCCTTAGCAACACTTTGGAAATTTTCCTTCTAAATAACTTTAGGTATTTCCTTGGCAATGCCATAATTTATTTCCCTTCAAGTCACTTCAAGTGTTGCTAGGGAAACACATTATTGTCTCTTCTTATGATCATGTGCTATCACCGTGATGATGGTTTGGAGTCTCCCCACATCTTTGAGTTTTTTCTTGGGGTCACCCAACCCTTATGATATATAGGAAATACTTTGATCAAGTATCTCATCCCTAACACTTTTGTGAGCCATAAGTTTCTCATACAAACTCAAAATTGAGTATTATTTTTTGAAAATATACACTTTTTGAGAATATCCACACATACAATCCTTTTATCTTTAAAATGTATTTCTTAAATGATAATTATTATTCTTTTTTTTTTGTAAAACTAATAGTTCCTACTATCCAAGGAGTCATCCCATGATAGCTTGGGGAAATTCTTTTGCACTAACTTGACCCTCCATCGTCTAAGGTATCACAAGAGTGATGAACTAATCAATTATCTAAGCAATTATATTTCTCCTTTCTCAAATAATTGTAAGGTAATGTCTTGAGGCCATCCTCGGATAACTTCTATTCTCCTTACCTTACAAGTTATTATTTTTGTGATATTTTGAGATATCATTGAGGCAACATTTTTTTTCTCTTTGACCAAGGTGTCACATTGGTTGTATTTTGAGTCCTCATGGAAACATCCTACCTCCATGCCTTCCAATATATCGTTATGTTGATAGTTTGATAAAATCCTTAAGACTAGAAATATGTTGTGGAGACATCATGAATATCTAAATACTAACTTTTTGCATTATATTGCATTGGGTCAACATTTCCATTTGATGATGTTGCATGTTCCACAAAATTGCCTTGTAGCAAATTTCTAAGTTAACTAGTTTCTTATCCATTTCATATTTGCCATGTCCCTACATTGCCCTCCTAGTCATCACTGTCACCCCTTTAAACTTCCCAAGCCATATTTTCCTTGTTTTTGTTTTTTCCTAAATCATTTTTGGTTTTTCCATCATGGTGAAACCATTGTTGCAATGATAATCAAAACTTCCATGCCAAGTATATAACTATTCTAATAGTTCCATGATATTTATTACATGGTTGATAAAACTCATAGTAGGGGTGTACAATACTGAACCTCTAATTCATGTGGTTGATGATACAATATGAGTTTACTATAGTGGGCATAGGGATTTACACACATGATCTACTACATGGTTTAGAACACTTATGACAAGAGTTGATGATGATGGATGAAGAATAAAACCAAATTCTAGAGTTTTTGAATAGTGTAGACTTAGACATTTCCCCATCCTTGGGTTTCTTATTAGAAGTAAAATAATTATGAATTAATATTTCCTACCATTTTTAGGGCATTACTATGTTTTTCTTCTCTCTGGATACAATGATAGCTCTTTCAAAAGGTTATACTTAAAATATCACTACCTCCATTGAAATCCCCACCAACAAGTTGGAAATATTAATCTTTCATACCAAATTTAGGAAAAGATTAGCTTTGGACCCATCGACTTGAATTTTTTTGTACATTTCTCCATGGACATATCCCTCTAGAAAAAGCTTATGCGCTAAGTATCATACAAGTTGCTACAATTATGCTTTGGTATTTTTATAATTACATTTATAAGATATTTACTCAATAGGCATGGACAAGGGTTCAATTATCTTTATGATCCATAGTATTGTCTTTCAATTGAGATTGGATGCCTTGGACTTGATTAGCTCAAACACATATTCAATGAAGAAATTAAAGGTAATGAGTTTAGGTTTACTAATGTCTATTAGCTCCAATTATATCCTTGAAATGCATGAAAATGGGATACCATCTTAGAGATATAAACTAAGATCCATTTCCAAACTCTTTCATTGGGGAACAACAAATTAGACTCAACTCCAGTGCTATAGGAGAGCTAAGTACTATTGACTAATTGTTCTCTTTTTTAATTTTGACGGTTTGATAATGATTTAGAAATGAAAATGCAAGAACTTTGTAAAAGAACACAAAATTGACAATAATCGGCATAAACAAACAGATACAAAACCAAAAGTCAACTTAGAAGTACATATCTGGAAATGAGGTGCAAAGAGGAACCTATGTCTTAAATCGAGGCCTAAAACATGAGGACTATGAAGCTAGGCACCATTGTCCAAATAGGTGTCCGGGTGCAAACATGTGTTAGATCTAGTCTTAGATGCCTTCAAATTACCTTCCCTCTAAATTTTAGGTCAAAATGGAAAGACTATGGAGCTAGGTGCCATAGCCCAAGACTTTTCTATTGAACTTTTTTTGATGACCTTTGTCTCAATATGCTCTATTATCTTATACTTGCAAATAGGGTTTAGGACCTATATTTGAACGTGCAATGTACAAAAGGGGAGGAAAATGGTTGTGTTATATATGGGCTTCCCTAAGTCAAACCCTAGGTAAGTATTAACCTCCACTACAACTATGATTGATTTAAAAAAGAGAGCTTACCAACATTGGTAGGGCAGAGGATAAATTTGAAGTAAAATGCTTAATTGACAAGATTATACCTCAATATTGATAATGGTGGTGATGCAATGCTCTTAAGATAAGTCTTCCAAGTGTTGATGCAATAACATGATAAATCATAACAAACATACTTGCAGGTACTCCTTGTATTGTTATCTTATCTTGAAGGAATTGAATGCGCGAATGAAACTTGTGGGTTGTGAGGGATGATCAAATGAATTAGTTATTATGCTTTTATATAGGGTTCTCAAGGTATTTTTGCATTTAGGTTGACTTCCAATGGTCATATCAATTTTTTGAGATTGGATCACAAATAATGAGAATTTGTACATTGACATATTTGATCTTGGGCCCTTTTAGGAGGGACTATGATGCTAGGTGCCTTAGTCCACTAGGACTATGGGGTTGAATATTCTAATGCACAGGACAACTGAGAGGGGGAGGGATGAATCAATTGTATAGAAATATATAATTCTATTACTTAAATAAGATCTGCAACAACTTAACTTTAACACATAATCCATAAAAATATATGAGCATGAAAACCAGAGCACACCATACACAATGAAACACTAGATTTTATGTGGAAAACCCTGCTAAGGAAAAAACCACAGAGAATGATATTCTTAGCATATGAAAACATATTAGAGTGGCATCAGTTAAGGTGATTTTTACAAAGAAAGGCTCACTGCCAAAAGAGCTCACTGCTTGAGAGAAAGAAAGAGAGGCTCATTTATGGAGGGCTCAATGCCAAAATGAAGAACAAAAGAGATCTTATAATCCACCACTAATGCAATTTTGCAACCATAAGGCCTATAAATACCTTCAGCTCACTACTTCCGGTAAATAACACATGAAAGTTCACACTACTCAATACTTTTCACCAACTCAAGTTATCAAACAATTAGGAAAATGGATCCGCTTTCATACACCTTCATCGCATTTTACTTTCTTTCACTCACCTTCATCCATACTCACACCTCTATCTAATTTATATCATCCTCACATATACAAAGTCTCCTAAGGTCGGCTAAGCATCTCAACCAAACACAACACAAACTAGGTCAGTACTAAACATTCTTGTGATGGAAAAGAATGTAAAGTGGACCACAACACATTTTAATCAAGACCAAAATAAACATCAAACATATCATACAATGATCCATAATCATTAGAGCAATAATATGAAGTGTAAATACCCAAGGTTAGCTAAAGCTAGAGTAAACACCATCAAAATTTGAAACCATGCTTTCAAAGCCCAAAAACATGTGCCAACTAAATAGAAAGAAGTTAAGGACATTATCAACTTAACTCTAAAACCATAACATGGAGAAATATAGACATGCATTTCAAACAGAAACATTGTCAAACATACTGGTAAACAAAAATTCCTTATCATAATAATCTAGAGCACCAACTCCAGAATATACTATCTCTAAACATCGCTTAACAACATATCCAAACTGCATGAATAGATGTACAACATAGAAGATATGAAGAGCAAATCTCTCAGCACAACTACACATACAACTCAATATCACTTATACCAACTAGTCACTAATGACAACACATAATTAGCTCATTAAGATCAACCTTGCAACAATATCCCCCTTTGTCAGTGATCACAACACATCAACGACAGCAACAACAACAACAACTCTTATACCAAAATTCTCCAAAAACCAAAAAACCAATCCATTTCATGTTCTCTCCCCCTTTGCTAGACATCCCATCTTCTCATTCTCTCCCCCTTTGGCATCAAGGAGAAAGGCTCAGATACAAATATTGTTAGCTCATTCTATTCATCTCTTCAAAAACTTACAACTGCACCTAGTTCCCCATAAGAGGTAGCCCCAAACCATTAGTCCAAAATAATAGTATTCATGAAGTTCACTGGACTAATGGGTCTCTATATGCATTTATTTCATAAAAGGAGGGGAAATAACCCCCAATTTCTACCGAAGATATTCAAAAGTATCTTTAGCAAGTGCTTTAGTAAAGATATCAATAATTTGTTCCTTTGTAGGCACATAATCAAACTTCACTTAATTATCCTAAACTTTCTCCCTCAAGAAGTGGTATCGAATTGAAATGTTCATTCTTGAATACAATACCAAATTCTTGGAAATATTTATTGAATTGGCATTGTCACAAAAGATAGAAATAGGTTCATCAAGCAATATTCCAAAGTCTTTCAAAGTTTGTTTCATCGATAATTCATGAGTACAACAAGTAGCAACAACAATATATTTAGCTTCATTAATAAATAGAGATATTGATTCTTGTTTCTTACTTGACCAAGCAACTAACCGAGGTCCAAGGAAATATGCACACCCACTTGTACTTTTCCCATCATCCACAAAACCAACCCAATCTGCATCAGTATAGGCAATAAGAGTAAAATTAGATATTCTAAGATACTATAGACCATAGTCTTATGTTCCTCTTATGTATATAATTTTTTTTTTCACAACAACAACATGTCTCTCTGGGTTCTTGCTGGAATCTAGCCACAAGACAAACAACATGCATGATATATGGTCTAGTAGCAGTCAGGTACAATAATCCTCCAATCATTGATTTGTATATGCTCTAATCAATCTTTGATGATTCAACATCTTTGCTCAACTTACAACTAGTAGCCATAGGAGTACATACAGGTTTAGCATTTTCCATTCCAAACTTCTTCAACATTTATTTAGCATACTTCGATTGTGAAATGAATATACCATCATCCTTCTGACTAACTTGTCAACCAAAAAATAAATTCATCTCCCCAATCATAGACATTTCAAACTCTTCTTACATCTCATTAGAAAACTTCTTGCACATACCATCATTTCTTCCAAAGATTATATCATCTACGTAAATAACTACAATCAAGATGCCATTTTCAACAAGCTTAAAATAGAGATTACTGTCAGTAGTAGCTTTTTGAAATCCTTTCTTTAGCAAATACCTGTCAAGCCTTGCATACCAATCTCTTGGAGCTTCCTTCAGTCCATACAACACCTTCTTCAATTTGCACACCATATTTGGAGTGTGTGATAGATTGAATCCTTTCGATTGTTCTATATATACTTCCTCTTTCAGTTCTCCATTCAGGAATGCAGACTTCACATCCATTTGATAGACTTTGAAATCTTTGTGTGCTGCAAAAGCCAAAAACATTTTGATAGCTTCCATTCTTGCTATAGGAGCATAAGTTTCCTCAAAATATATACCTTCTACCAGTGAATAGCCTTTACATACAATTCTTTCCTTGTTTCTTACTATGTTTCCATCTTCATCCAGTTTGTTCTGAAATACCCATTTATTTCCTATCACATTTTTGTCAGCTAGTCTTGGAACAAGTTTCCAAGCCCGATTCTTCTAAATCTGTTCCAATTATTCTTTCATAACTTTCATCCAATGCCGATGACTGCAAGCATCCTTTACTATTTTCAGCTATCTCTAAAACTAAGCATAAGTTCACTTGTTCTTTAGTAGCTTTAATTCTTGTGATAAAACCTATTTTCTTGTCTCCAATAATCTATTTCTCTGAATGATTCTTGTGCATATACCTCAGAGTCTCATGAGAAATTTCTAGAGCATCTTCCTTGTCATCTTGTAATTTTGTTTCTTTAGCCTTTTCTTCTTTTGGTTTTCCATTAGACACATCAGATTTGTATCCCATCTCTACAACTGTATTCTTCGAAGTGTCTTCATCACCCTTTACATTTGTTCTTTCAACAATTCTTCTCAATCTTTTGTTATAACATCTATAAGATTTTATTTTAGTAGAGTAGCCAAAGAAAATACCTTCATCAGCTCTTGTGTCAATTTTTGCCAAATTTTCATCTCTTTTGATGTAGCATTTAATTCCAAATACTCTGAAATATTTCACAGACAGAGTCCTTCCATACCAAAATTCATAAAATGTCTTCCCATGATTTCTTTCGATCTATACTTTGTCAAGAGTGTATACTGTAGTATGCATTTCTTATTTCTAGTAGATTTAAGGTAGACTTCATTCGTTCATCATTGTTCTAGTAGCCTCTTGAATTTTTCTATTCATCCATTCAACTACACTATCCTGTTATGGTATCCTAGGATCAGATAAATGCCTTCTTATCCCATGATTTACACAAAAGGTATTGAATTCATTAGAAGTAAAATATCCACCCCTGTCAGATCTCAAGTATTTGATTCTTCTATCTATCTCATTCAACCATGACCTTTAATTTCTTAAAATTTCTAGAGCTTCAAATTTTTCTCTTAAAAAAGTAACCCAAGTCATTCTAGAGTAATCATCAACCAAGAGCATGAAATACCTATCACCTTGTTGACTTCTAGTTCTATCCAAACCATAAAGATAATTGTGCACTAACTCCAATAGTCAAGTAGAATATTGTTCCTTAACTTTGAAAGTTCTCCTTGTTTGTTTTCCAACTTGACATTCTTTGCAAATAGCATTAGTAGGTTTTGTGATCTTTGACAAATATTTCACAGCTTGAATTGAACTAATCCTTACTAGATTATCAAAATTAATGTGACACATCCTCTGATGCCATAACCAACTCTTAGGAATCTACGCCATCAGGTAGTATCTGCCAGCAGTACTTAATTGATATATATTTCCATCTGTCCTCTTTCCTACTGCAATCACAATTTTAGATCTTTTTTTGATCTCACACCCATCATCCTAAAAAACAAGATCATATATATTTCCACATATTTTACCAACACTCAAAAGGTTATGATTTAAGCCCTTAACACAGAAAAAATTGTTAGTATTATGTACGCCATCAAAACTGATTAAGCCAATTCCAACTATCCTAGCTATCTGATCATCTCCAACTCTAACAAATCCATCAAAATTTTTAAACTTTACAAACTTTTTCTTGTCACTAGTCATATGATTTGAACATCCACTGTTAATAATGCATTCATCTTTATCTCTTCTAGCATGAAAATAAGATACACCAATACCTTTTATTTTAGCAACATCATTTTATTTCACAATTTTACCAGGGTCTAAAAAACAAGATTCTTCCTTTACAGCCAAGAACAAACATTCACTGTCTTCTTCATAATCAAATTCATTATCAGAAATATTTGCATCTTCTTTAACATAATAAGTTTTCTTATTGAACTTTCCTTTGAATTCCTTATTGTTTTGATTTGCAATTCTACCAGGACATCTAGAAGCATAATGACCTATCTTTCCATAGCTGAAACATTTAAAGATAAATTTACCTTTGTACTTTTCAATTCCTTTCTTCATTCTTCTCACAAAATTTTCTTCAATCTCATCAAAGTTCTCTTCATCAGATTCCTCACCTTTCGTTGATTTAGTAGCCTTGTATGTCATTTCTATTCTTGAACTAGTAGTACCAAATTCTCTCATCTCAAAAGAAAATAAAGAGTCATATAAGTATTCTCTAGTGTACTTATTCTAATTTTGCGATTCTTCTATTGTTGAAACCTTAGAGATATAGAGTTTAGTAAGAGTTCTAAGTACCTTTTTCACAACTTCATCTTCTGATAAGTTTCCTCCAAGACCTCTAATCTCATTGACAACATCATCTATCTTCTATAAGTAGCTAGTTATATCATCTTCTTCATCCATCTGCATGCATTCATATTTAGTTTTAGCGTTCAACAACTTAGCTTCTATAACAGTAGCATCTCCTTCATAAGTCTTTTCTAATTTATCCCAAACTTCATGAGTAAATTCCAAAGATACAACTTTTGTTAAATTCAATCTTATAAAGAGCACTAAAGATAGCAAACCTTTCCTTTTCATTGTCTTCAAATTCCTTTATCTCTTCTAGAGTGTTCATCCTAGTCTACGATTTAGAGTACTTCTGTGTAACAGACTTCCATACTTCATAGCCAAGAGAAATTGGGTGACCTTGCATATTAACTTTCCAGAAAGCATAGTTAGATTCATCAAGCATAGATGTAGAGTCGTAAAGTGTACACCTGAAGAAGTCACTGATGAGGAGGTACCTCGAGGAGATCAGTCCAAACTGGTCAGCAAGAGTTAACACAATGGAAACACATAGATATGATGGAGGCAATGCATAACAGATAGTTTTATTGCATGAAAGTTAATTACATACAATCGGTAACAACCGGGTTACAACATACCGACACACAAGCCTGGTAGAATAGGTCACACCGGAACCTTAAATCGAAAGATCTATCTTCTAGGCATAGTCTATCTATCTAATACTCCTTGATTCTCTAATTGATTCCATTCTAAAGCGTGATTATAAATATATATATATGGATCCAAAAGGATCTGGTCGGCCCAAAAAGGATCAAAACCCTAACATGCAAAAATGAATGAGGTCGGCCTCCGCCAAGAGATTCCTCTGAAAAATCCAAAGGATGAAATCCAGAAGGTCGGCCACGTGCCAAGAAACATTGAGATCAACGTTCAAGACTCTGCAAGCTTCAGAATGGGTTCTGGTAGATCACTAGAATAGGTCTCAGGCAACCAGTAATAAAGGAACAACCGGTAACAAGAAACTATCAAGGAAACCAGTAACTATATCTTTCTGAAAAGTGATCCAAATGAGATGCGATTAGAAAGCAAGCAGGATGATCAAGTCTTCAAGTATAATCCAACTCCACAAGAACCGATGAGCCAAAACCGGGACACACAGAAAGGAAAATTGAAACTGCAAAGAGAAAACAAAACATAAAAGAAAATGTTTTTGGTTGATGCAAGATTGTTGTGAACCGGGGATGCTCTTGCATCAGACATCCAAGGTTAATAAAAAATGAGCCTCTCACTTTGTTGGGGTCAAAGGGAAACCAAGGCGGTCTACCTCAGCCTGAGAAATCCAAGATGAATGTTCCATTGGTTTGTTCTTCCACTTCACAAGATATTCTTTATACTGACTGCTTCAGGTACTATGCCCAATCCTACTGTCCAAAATCTCTTTAATCTGATCTGGTTCCTTCCGGGGCAATTGTTTCTCCAAGTCTACAATAATATCCTCACCAAATTCTGGTTCATGGTACTCATGAAGATCTGTGATGTTGAATATAGGTGAAATAATTAGACTATCTAGTAGCTCCACCTCATATGCATTTCTAGAACTGAACCTTCTCAAGATCTTATAGGGTCCAAACTTATTCATTTGCAACTTATTATAAGTTCCAACCAGGAATCTCTCTTTTCTCAAATAGACCATCACTTCATTGTCAACTTCAAATTCCTTATGTCTCCTCTTCTCATCTTCCTTCTCCTTGTATTTTCTATTCATGTCTTCCAAGTGTTGTTTAACCTGAATATGCAATGCTGCCACGTGTTCTGCAAATTCTTCTACTTCTGAACTCTTCTAGTCTTCACTGCTAATGTCTCTCAATTCTGCTATTCCTTTAGGATGCACTTCGGTAACAATCTCAAAAGGTATTTTTCTGGTACTTCTATTCACTGAATTGTTATAGGCAAACTCTGCTTGTGCAAGGACCAAATCCCAACTTCCGGTTTTATCTTCTACTAAACATCTCAACAAGTTTCCCAGACTTTGGTTAACTACTTCTATTTGTCCATCAGTCTGTGGATGAAAAGTAGAACTGAACTTCAAATCTGTCTTCATCTTCTTCCAAAGAGTTCTCCAAAAATATCCAACAAACTTAGTCTTTGTCTGAAACAATGCTCTTAGGTAATCCATGCAATCTTACCACTTCCTTGAAAAATAGGTCTACTACATGCAATGCATCTGATGTCTTCTTACAAGGTATGAAATGAGCCATCTTTGAAAATCTATCCACTATCATAAATATAGAATCATTCCCTCTCGGTGTCTTAGGTAAGCCAAGTACAAAATCCATACTTATATCTTCCCAAGGTCTTACCGGTAATGTCAAAGGTTTATACAATCTCACATTCTGACTACTACCTTTTGCAACTTGACAAACTCTACAGCTCTAGACATATCTCTTAACATCCTTATGAAACTGGGGCCAAAAGTACTGCTCACTCACTAATGCAACTGTTTTATAAAGGCCAAAATGTCCAGCTAAACCTCCACTATGATTTCCTTTTATCAGGTTCTCTCTCATAGAAATTTTAGGTATGCATAACTGAACTCCTTTAAATTACATCCCATCCTAAATGAAGTAATCCAACCATTTTCTCCTATCAACCATAACCAGTTCTCTACATGCTTTCCAAGGTTCTACAAAATCTGGGTCTTTGTCATACAAGGTCTTCAAATTTTCAAAACCTAATACTGTCACTCTCATTTCTGTCAGTAAATTCCTTCTCCTACTCAATGCATCAACAACTTTGTTAGATTTACCACTTTTATGTTTCAATACAAAGGTGTAACTCTGCAAGAACTCTATCCATCTCATACATCTCTGATTCAACTTACTCTAAGTGTTCAAATATTGCAAAGCTTGGTGATCTGTATACAACATAAACTCCTTAGGAAACAAGTAATGTCTCCATTTCTTCAAGGCTTGAATTATGGCATAAAATTCCTAATCATATACTGAATATCTCTTCCGGGCATCATTCAATTTCTCACTGAAATATGCTATTTCTCTCCCTTCTTGACTCAAAATTGGTCCTATTGTTGTTCCACTTGCATCATAGTCCACTTGAAATACCTTATTGAAATCTGATAAAGCCAACACAGGCTGCTCAGTCACTTTCTGTTTCAAAAACTCAAAAATTTTGTTTGCTCTGGTGGTCCACTTGAATTCCTTCTGATCTCCCCTCATGGTTTCAGTCATAGGATTACAAACTGAACTGAAATTTCTAATAAACTTCCGATAAAAACTAGCCAATCCATTAAATGATCTTACCTCTCCAATGTTTTCTGGTGTAGGCCACTCAACAATGGCTTTCACTTTCTCAGGGTCCATCTTCAAACCATCCTCAGATATCACAAAGCCCAAATAGACTAACTCATCCTTCATAGAAGTGCACTTCTTGATATTGATCAGTAGCTTTTCTTCTCTCAACCTCTACAAAATGTGTCTTAACTGCAACAAATGTTCCTCTTTTGTCTTACTGAAAATTAGAATATCATCCAAATACACAATAACAAACTTACCCAAGAATTTCTTCAAAACTTCATTCATCAGCCTCATGAAAGTACTTGGCGCATTAGTCAATCCAAAAGGCATCACCAACCATTCATATAATCCTTCATTTGTCTTCAATGTTGTCTTCCATTCATCACCTTCTCTGATCCTGATTTGATGATATCCACTCTTCAGATGTATCTTTGTAAAGTACTTTACTCCACTCAAACAGTCCATTATGTCATCCATCCTAGGAAAGGGAAACTGATATTTCACTACGATCTTGTTTATTTCTCTTGAATCAGTACACATGCTCCATTCTCCATTCTTCTTAGGTGCTAATACTGTTGGTACTGCACAAGGGCTCAGACTTTCCCTGATCAAACCTTTCTTTAATAACTCCTACACTTGTCTATTCGGTTCTTCATTCTCTGTCGGTGTTAACCTGTGTGTAGCTTTGTTGGGCAAACTAGCTCTGGGAACTAAGTCCATGCAATGACTAATACTTCTAACAGGTGGCAATCCATCAGGTACATTATCTGAAATGATGTCCCCATACTCTATTAGCAAATCTCTTATTTCTGCTGGGTGTTCTCCTTTTGGTTCTGATCTCTCAATCTTCTTAGGAATTAAGGCAAACCACACATTCTCATGTCTCATTCCATCCATGAACTTCCTTCCATCTACTATACAGATTTTGGTATTTGTACAGACTTCATTTTTCAAAGGTTCCTCCAAAGGCAACAGGGTTTGCTTCATCCCATTGGCCACAATAGTGTATGTATTCTTCCTCCCATCATGAATTTCTTGTCTATCAAAATGAAAAAGTCTTCCCAACAAAAGATGACAAATGTCGATAGGCATAATGTCACATAAAACTTCATCATGATAATTCCCAATTTTCAATTTTACTAAACACTGTTCACTTACTAACAACTTATGTTCATCCTGAATCCATGCTATCTGGTAAGGCTTAGGGTGTTTAAATCTCTCCAATTTCAACTTATTCACCATCTCTTTTGAAACAAGATTATCCGAACTACCATTATCAATGACAACTTTACAACACTTATCGGATACCTTACATCTGGTCTTGAACAAGTTCTTCCTCTGCAAGGGTTATTTATCTTCTCCGGTATGACACAAAGCTCTCATCATTGTCAACAGTTCTCCATCTTCCAATTTATTGTCTGATCCAGTGGGGTTCTCTTCCACCACTACCACTCTTCCAGTAGCCTCTTGTTGGTTAACAAATTTGACCTTTCTTTAATTTATATATGTATATTATAATATTGACTCGTGAACACCCCTTATGAAAGGAAAACACATGAACCAATAGTTAGGTGAACCGAATTAAGGTTCATCCTCTGCATTAGAGGGCAACTCCTTGTGAGATTTACAATGATTTTTTATGCAATTAATTTAGAAACGAATACACTTTTCACCAGAAAGCACAAAAGGCTTTCGCGTTCATTCATCAACACAAAAGAATTCTACAAAGATCTATTTTTAAGTGTAGAGCTCACAGACTTCTACTTTCACACATATCTATTCAATAAACTCAAAATAAAGTAAACTCAAAGTAGTGTAAATATTTATCGCTTCTCACTCATGTCTCATAGGATAAGGGGGATCAGTGTCATTTATACAACAATGAAATCTTTTGTAAATAACAAAAAATCAATGAATTCACAAACACAGAAAGAACTGGCAATGAAATGACATATTTCGCACATCAGCATACATCTCAATAGAGATTGCTAATCCTTCAAACACATAGATTTTAAAGATTGCATCAAAATAGCATTTCATTCAAGTATTAGAAATATCAGTTCTGAGAAATTTAAGGAAAATTAAATCTGTTCCTCCAAATCAAAGTTTTTCGGACCTTAACAAAGCTTTCTTTTTTACATATATAGCCTCCAGGCCAATAGTTTGTTACAAAATAACCCTAAACCTTTTAACTCTAACCTAGAGTCAAAGAAACCATCTACTTTGAACTTTATGAAACTAAATAAACAAAAGCCTCAGATAGGATGACAACTCATCTATTAGCCGATCAAGACTCCATCGTGGAAGAAGCAACCGTTGATTTGTCCTACTTTTTCGTGGCACCACGGACATTACGCCACTCCATATGCATTGTTGAAAAGTTCAAGATAACCTAAAAGTTTGGAAGTCCAATGTGTTGGATACGCTACTTCCACACTTCCTTGCCCATGTTAACCTGCATAATCTTTGCTTTATGTGCCTCCAAGTGATCAAAGCAGACTGTCAACATTGATTCTATCCTTGCCGCTTTTGATCATCAGTGGTCAGAGATTTTATTTCTTTTACAAGATGCACTCTTTCTTTGAAGATCTTGGCCATATTAGCAGTAGCTTCAATTGTCTTCCCATCCTCCTTCATGAGTCGTATATCAATACACTTTAAATCCTTCTGCATTGTATCAATCAAATCCTTCAACCCTTTAAGTAATTTAGCAGATTCCTCATGGCCTTGCCTAATAATTGAATTTCTCCATTTGACATTCTTTCTTGAAACACAAAGCACATTATCATCCAGATTTTCTACTGGTTTCTCAGTTAGGAATTTCATCACACCAAACTTCTGCACATCATTCATTTGGGCCAAGACTACCACACATTTGGTTCTTTCCTTCTCCTATGCAATAATTTTTAGCTCTAGTTCTTTGCTTACAGTTATGGCATCTTCATATACTTTAACCAGGCTGACAATGTAGTCCGAACCTTGATGACCAATAGAATCAAGCCATTTATCAAATATTTCAGCTATCATGTGTCTCCTCTGGACTTGATCTAACAGATTTTGGTTCATCGATGAATTGGGAAAAAAGGACAATGTCATCTGAGATAGTGGCTGAGGGCTTGGATGGTGTATGGAATTTATGTATTCTACCATTTGAGTGATGACCTATTTCAGCTCCTTTTTATCTTTCTCATCCTTCCAAGACTTGGATATCATCCTCTTTGTGGATGATTCCAGGTGTTTAGCATCTACCTCCCTCGAAGTAACTCCCAAATCAATTTTTTCCACAGTAAAATCATCTTCAGTGTGCTTCTTTGAATCTCTGTCTGAGATGGGTTTTGCTACTTCAGCCACCCAATGACCTGTTCCCTCGTCCACTTCCACCATTGCCTGCATTTTGAGATTCTTTGGTTTAGATATTTTTTCGAGGCACTTTCTCACCATATCCTCCATGGGAATTGTTTAATACGGACAAAATTATGTTTCTTCCCAGTTGACACTCCTAGCCATCGAGGAGCGTTGGGAGTTTCTTTAGACTGTGGAGGTGTCTGAGCATCCGGGGAGTCAATAATAGTCAGAGTGCTCATTGGGTTTGGCCCTTCATCAAGTTCCTTACCTGCATCTGTATCCTACAATGGAGGGTTATTCAATACTTGTCGATCCATTGTCACTTCAATTTCTTCACCCAGATCCAAGTCTACAACAATTTGGTTCACCACTGGTTCTCTGCTCTTCTTTTTGCTCCTCGAGCGAGTAACTCAGACTACTATAGATTTCAGTGGAGACCTCTTTGACCTTCTGGGTTGAATCTCTTCAATAATTGGCCTTGTGTCACCTGTAATATCAACAATCTTGTTAGAGGAATAAGTAGGAATTTGAGTTGTAGCACATGGACCAACTATAAATTCATGGGGAGGCATGTTTGAATTCTTTTTAAACTTTCGATCCCTTAGCTATTTTTCTATTCTTCTTATGGCATTGAAGGACTTGGATTGAATGCTTTCTTCCTCTCATTTGTCCCTATCAATTTTAGGAATTGGCTGCCCTTGAACCTTTTCGTTGAATTCAGGATCTAAGACATCTTCCCCTTCCTCCTCTTATACACTTGATACATTAATGGGAAATTTCATGGTAATAACCTGTTGTAGAGTGAACCTTGACCATAACCTCCTCCTCACTTCAAATTCACTGCCATAATTTTCCTAGTAATCTTCTAACTGGGGTTCATGGAAGAAATGGTCATCCACATTCAAATTTTCTACAATGTGTCCCCTGTTGTCAAATTTTTGCCTGGCAATGTAAGGCTACGGATTCATTTTCTTGAACTCCAATTCTAAGTTCAAGGCATTAGATATAGATTTACAACTATAATAACCAAGTTCAATAGGAAAAACAAATCTAGATTTTCCCTTTGTCCCTAATCTTTTGTCAATGTGAGCCAATTGTCGACTCACTTCAATTAGTACATAGCTGTCAAAAGCATATCTGGGTAATTTGAATAGCTCACCTTCAAAATCACCCACCTAGATATAAGTAAATCTAGAAAACTAGATGAAACAACTTCCATAGATGCTAAGAAGCTCAATGGCCTCTGCTGAAATTCTTTTATTGATATCCCCTTGCAATTCAAAAGCAAGCCCTTGTACAAAAACATCATTCCATCTAGTGAAATACTCTACATATTTTTCTTGTTGCAGGTGTAACTAGGAAAATAGAATGCATCAAAGCAATAAATATTAGCTAACCACAAAGCTAAATTGCAATGAAATAAAATCCTATTACCATCAATAGAAGAACTGAAAATAAGACATTCAAAATAAATGAAAAATCATCACCAATGTCTCTTTCAATTGACCTCCATTTTCCTTCTTTCTCCTTCAAATTATCTTGTTTGTGGATCTCACCTACAAGTGCAAGAGCAAAGTATGAAAGCAAGCAAGATGACAAGATGAAAATTGCAGCATAAGGATACTAGAATCGTGGTTGATTGATTGAAAATGTGATTGATTCCTCCTTTCATTGAAGAAAATCATCCAATTTATAGACAAATTGGAAAGAGGACAAGATTAGCATGAAGAGATTTGAAAGGAAATTCAAATCAAGAATGGCAACATTATGACAAATGACAATTTGCTATGCAAGGAGTATGACAAATTATGACAAATTATGACAAGTTGCTATGCAAAATGCATGACAAATTATGACAAGATTGAAATAGAAATAGAAATTAGAAATTAGGAGAAATTAGCAAATTAGAAAATTGAAGAAAAAGATGAAATAGAAATTAGGTGAATTAATTAATAGGTTTTCATCCATTAATTAATTCATGAAAGAGACCTAGGACTAAATAAATAGATTTATTTAACCCACAAAGAAGAAAAAAAATTATTAAATGAACAAATCATAAAACCCTAGAAATAAGAGGATAAGGAATTAGGTCAAGACAACAAGAAATTAATGTAGGTTCGATCATGATTCTGATTGGCAAAGGACCAATGTTGATAAATGAATGAGATTGGTTAACAAAAATCAATGACAAATTGACCAAGATTGACAAGGAGATCAAATTGATAGGCACCAATTGACGAGGAACAATGACTAATCGATCCAAATTGACATGATTGAAAAGGACAAGGATCGATGACGAATCGATTGCAAAATGACAAGATTGACAAGGACAAGGATCGATGACGAATCAACTGCAAAATGACGAGATTGACAAGGACAAAGATCAACCAAAATCATGACTGAAGATTGCTATCGACAAGACCTAATTCGAAAGCGACAAAAATGAGGAATGCAGAAGAAGGACTCGATGCTCACAAATGATAAAGACCAAGTGCGCAACATAGAAGAAATGTTAATGGATGCAAGAACCCTAAAATAAGGCAATGCACAAATGTTAAAGTATGACTCCACAAGCATTGACCATTTTTAGATGTCTACATTTTGCCCCTCTTTGAGACAATGCGATTTTAAGCGTTGTTTTAAAGAATAATAATGAAAATGCCCTAGACAATAACAATGACATATGCATGCCCCCTTGAGGAATTGGCCGGAAAAATCCAGAAAAGAGGCCAAGTGATCGATAAGAATGACAGAAGATGATAGGTTCGAACGGACTGCCAAGACTGACAGAAGAAATGTTAGTAAGTAGAAATTAGACAGAGGACAATTAGAGATGAAGGAAAACTTGCTTTCACAAATGCACATAAGTAGGTGAGAACCTTTATTTATTGTAGCAAAGCGGATGTAGAGCATCATGGCATTGAAGGCCAGAGCTGGAAGGCAACCCCTTTTGCAAAAGACAGACACATCACACACAAGGAATGAGTGAAGCATCCTAGGGTGCATACATCAAGGGTTGAGGTATGTGCGGCGTTCACAAAGCGAACGTACTTATCACAAACACCCAATGATATAGTTGCCCCAGTTTGTGACAAACATTCCACAAATAGCAAACACAACAACAAAAAAAAAAGGAAAGGGACCATGAACCATCCCGGTCACTCTAAATCACTCAGTGACATCATCGAGCAACATAGGAACATGATCGAAGCCAAAGATAAATCAGTAAAAAGATAAGACGCACAAATTCAACCAAGTCAAACAAACAGTCTGATCATCATTGTCAAAAATGGAAAACAAGAATGATCATGCAGTCTGGTTCCAGGGAATGCGGTACCTCGTCTAAGATAGGACACAGTCTGGTTTCGAGTATACCACACCCTGTATAAGACCCATGATAATATTGACAAGGACCAATGGTAATGTTGATGCTATTTTGATTGATGTGACAACTGTGATCAAGTTGAATGCTTGCTTGGTCGAACAGTTCATCTGTTAATGCATGATTTCATTAAAGCACAATTTTTGATTGATTGTCGTTGGAGGTATGCTCAGCGATCTGTCTATGCACAAAGGGGACCATTTATTGACAAAATGCAAAATGCCAAAGAAATTGTTTTTGGATTTTGATGTTTTTCACTTTGTAGGAATTTCGAGTTGTTTTTACAATTTTATTTTTTTTGCTCGTTTTTCAGGACTTTATTTGACTTTTTAGGGATTTTTTTCAGGACATTATTTGATTTTTTTGGATTTTTTTCAAGACATCATATGATTTTTTTGGATTTTTTTCAGGACATTATATGATTTTTTTTGGATTCTTTTTTTTTCAGGACATTTTATGATTTTTAGGGATTTTTTCAGGACATTATTTGAATGTTTTTTTTTCAGGACATTTTAGCTGAAAATGAACACATGATTTTTTTGATGTTTTTGAATGTTTTCAGGATTTTTTTCAATTTTTTTGATTATTTCAGGACATTTTTCAATTTTTATGATTTTGCCCCCAGTGTCTAGCAAGGCAAGGAATATGACAGGTGAATAAATAGGCTTTCTGAAATGTTGGTGGATAGAGGGAAGACAAAGGCCTTTTATCATGAAGACAATACAGATGCAATTTTCAAGGGCTATTGCGTGATGGGACAAGAGACTGGATATGACAATGTAAAGCAGTGACATGGCATGAGGGACATGTCAAGAGGTTTTTGAAAAATATGTTTTGTATTTCACATCCTTATGTCAGATCAAGATCAAGGGACAGAAAGAGTGTATGGATAGTGATAAGATATGGATAGGATAAGCAAGACCAAGAATGGATAAGGGACATGGACTGAAGGTTGGGATTGGCTAAGGGATAGTGGCAGAAAGTTGCAATAAGCAAATGGATAAAGACCAAAAGCTATGATGGACTAAAAGTTGCAAACAAGATGCATGATGCTCATGAATATCCTCAGCCTTGTCAAGATCAAAGGTGGAAAGGGAAACTGGACATGAGGGACAATAGGATATGAAGGGTAATGACATGGTATGATAGGATAACGAAGGGCAATAGGATATGAAGGAGGAAACCTGCCCCCAAGTGTGGTATGCAATAAGTTCATAGACTATGCATGACGCCTGTTTGCCAGGTTTTCATCACGATACTTGCCCAAGGTGCCTGTTTGCCAGGTTTTCACCAGTGGATGAATTATTTTTTGCGTTACGTTTTTTTCTTTTTTTGTCTCTTTTTTTTTCACTCTTTTTTTTAGCTTTTTGACTTTTTCAATAGAAGATGGACACATGATAGGGGATGGAAGAAGGACTCAAGCATCTTTTTGTTTGGATAGTAGCCTTGAAAAAAATGGACCATGACCTTTACAAGTATGCTCAAAGACGTTGGTAGGATAAGGACATGGAAAATAAGATGAAACTAAGGCAAGGATTTATGTAAAGGATTGGATCAAAGGGATCGAAGGATGGAAAATATGCATTGGATAATGGATAGGGTATTGGAAGAACTGTGCTTGAGTGGATAGAAATGTTGGCTAGATTGACATTGGCACACACCTTGAGGGGTGATGGGCTGATGGAGGAAAAGTGGGTTTTGGATATGGAGATTTTGATGAAGGAATAGCTAGGGATTTGTGAGATTTGGATGGAGGAATAACTTGGGATTTTGGGACATAAGGGCCCAAAATGGATGAAGAAGGTGATGGAAGAACAAATTTGAGAGGGTTGGATGGAGGAATAGCAACTTTGGATGCCAAGTTGGATGTTTCTTTAGGCTTTTGTGCTTCAAGGAGCCGCTTAGGGATCCACATGGTTTTTGATTTTTCATGCTTTTTTGGTTCCTTGGAGTGCATTGCCAACACAAGGGATTTAGGAACCCATATATATTTTAACTTTGCTTGATTTTTCTCAGTGGGCCTTTGTGGCCTTTTGGACATTTCTTTTTCTTTATAGATCATATTGTTCTTTGTTTTGAAATGTCGATTATATTGGACATGTTGATCCTTGAATACATGTGGATTGCTAGACTTATGACGTTTATACTTGGCATCCAAATTGCTTGGAGGGGGAAAGGAATGCATGGATGGATATGAATGAAATGGACTTCTTTTGGATTGATGAAATTTACTCAAGGATGTGTGCCTTTGCTGACCTTGCATAAAGGATGAAGGGATATAAGGACCTAAGATGGATGGAAAGTATGATGGGGAAGGTGTATGTTTTGATTTTGATGGAGGGATGCCAACGTCTTGAGAGTGAGTTGTGTAGACATGACCCTTAACATTTTCTTTAACATGGAGGGGTTCTTTCTCATGAAGGTCTACCCCTTTGCCTTTATGAATATCTTGACTTGTAGGATACTCTTTTCTTTGGGAAGAAGACGCGAGTCCATTATGAGATGGATATGATATGAGAGAAATAATGAGATCTTGAAGTGGATCCGATTGCACCAAAGTGGAAGAACCCATTATGCATGTCGAGGGTTCATGAACATCTTGCACTGACATGTTAGAATCATGAGGGGGATTAGGATCATGAGGGGGACTAGGATTGTGTAGTGGACATGGTTCAATGACAGGCTCTTCAAGAGATGGAATGGGAGAAATAATGGGATCATCAAAAGAAATGTGATCTTGGAGTGTATATGGAGCATTAAGACAAGGAGATAGAGGAACAAAAGGATCTTGTGGAGGATTTAAAGGAATAATTTGATCTTGACAAGGAGGAAGATCATTGGAATCCTCTTTAAAGTTGCTTTACTCTTGACTTTTAATGGGATCATCGGAAAGGATGGAAGGGATATCTTGATCTTTCTTAGGAAGTGAAATGTCAATAGGATTTGAAAGGACATCGTGTTCTTGGATAGAATTGACAGGAATAAGTGAATCATTACGAGTGTCTGGGGAAATGGGATCTTGGTCAACAATTGGATGGGATGATAAGGTTTCAAGATCTTGATCTTCATCTATTTCAAGACACGTTTCTTCATGCTCTAAATTATCCTCTTGACATGGGGTTGGACTTTGGATATGCATGGGGGATTTTGGCAAGGGATTAATGCTTTTGCACGAAGGGGATGGAATTTGAATGGGACTCTCTAACAGAGAAGCATTTGATGGCATTAAACCTTGCATTTCCAAATAGTACAAGGGATTTGTATAAATGAATTGATTAGCATATATTTCTGTGGCAAACAATCCTTGGGAGGATGCATTATTTGATACATCATTTGGAGGTGATGGTGTAAATTGCTCTTGTGAAACTTCAAAATATGATGGAATGGGAGGGGAAGTGGAGGCAAATTGAGGGTGTTGTTGATATTGCACGGACATCAATTGTGGTTGTGAAGTATGATAACTTGTTTGTCTTGGCACATATTGAGGCACATGTTGTTGTTGATGCTGACGAATCATAATTTGTTGACTTTGTGCCAATTGTTGTTGTCTCGATGTAAACCCCATCATTTGCAAAAAAATTTGTTTGGGAGGTTTTTGTTGTTTCTCCTTGAGATGGGGGATGGCACTTGCATTGACTTGTTGTGTTGTTTGTCCAATCCATTGTGGTGGTTGCAAGTTTGAATTGACTTGTAATGGTGCGGAAGATGTTGCCACTTGTTGTTGAATGCGATATTGTTGTTGTTGTGCATTGCTTGTTTGCGCATTTGATTGTGCCTTTTGTGTATTTCTCAATTGTTGCAACACTTGTTGTTGGTGCACACCACTATTTGTGGCTCTTTGTGTTGCCACTATCGAAGGATCCGTCACAATATTTTGCATAACGGGTACTCAAGTATTTGCCAAGCATATTGAACTTGATGGGACATATAAACTTTGTTGCATTGTAGGATTGTTTTGAACATTCGTAAGATCAGGCATTCCAGTCGTAAAGCTTTCTTGCATCTTAGATTTTGACCCACTTATAATTATTCGAGGAATCATTTCTTGTTGAGGGACAGCTGTCAATATTTGTGTGGCCCTCATTTGATCTTGTGTTAAAGGTGTTGTATTAAATAACGGATTGTTTATTGTTTCAAATGGTGACTTCTGAGGAATAGTCACTGTCAACGTTTTTGAAGCACGTTTACTCATCAAGGTGTGTTGAGTTTCTTGTTGCACATTTTCTTCATTTGGATGTGGAGAGAAACTTAACAGCTCACCGCCTGGTTGTTTTGCACATTAATTTGCTCACTTGAGGAAGTCACATTACTCATCATGTCAAGATATTTTTGTGGGAACATCTTAAAGACCTTGTTCAAGAATTTATCCATCTTTTTTGTCAACTTCGGATCTTTAAGGAACATATCAACATCATCGGAAGCATCATAATTTGATGAAGAATCTGGTAAAACATTTGGATTTATTTCTTGTTGAATGCCTTGATCTGAACCAAATCCTTATGAAAGAGTTTGTTCCTCATGTAATGTTTGAATTTGAATGTCATGCTGCAAGTTCAGTTGATTCCAATCAAAAGGTGCATTTCCTCTTAGTGTTGGTGGAACACTCCCATATCCTGGTTTCATGGGTACAAACACTGGTTCATATAATGGAGGTGGTCCAAGTTGAACCATTCCATATGGTGGTAATGATGTGTTTGACGAACCTTCAATTTGTAATTTTGCAACTGTGAGTTTGACACATTGTCAATGGGTTGATATGTTGGTTCACCCATCTTCTTAGATTTTGACCTTGTTTCAACTGGCATGTCACTATGAAAATGCAATATTTTTTGGAATTTTTCAAGGATGATGTATGATATGCAACTAAATGCAAACTAAATAGATGAAAATGCAATCTATGGCAAGAATGCAACCTATGTTTTTGTTGTTTTTTCAAGATTTTGACAAACTCATGAATGCAATTCTAAGAATGAGACCCTTCAGAAATTGAAATGATGTCTAGACCTCAAAGGACAAAAGGACCAAGTGACAAAAGGACAAATTGACAATGTCTCCCCTATATGCTTGGATACTAAGCTAGGTTTGACCAAATGACATTGATGACAAAAAGACAAAAGTTTGATAAGTTATAGACTTCCTAACAATGACTTAGGGTTTATTCAAAGATTTGGATTACTCCAGTATGACAAAACCTAGTTTTTGAGACTACATGCAAGAAGGCAATGATTATGACAATGACTGAGGATATGACATGAAAACGATCTAAGGACATGATATGACAATACAATGATAAGGATATGCGAAAACCAATGACTTGGAATATGCAAAATGCAACCTATGCAACCTAAATGGAAATCTATCTTGGATATGACAATGAAATGCAAACTTAGGGAAATGATTTTAAAACCTAAGTGCAAAAATGAGGATGCTTGCAATGAGAAGAACTAAAATGAAGGGAGATGACAATATGCCCTAGGACCTAAGTTGGACTATGCAAAACCTAGCCTAAAGTGACATGAATGTTGAGACAAGGATATTCAATGTGTTTGAAAGCCATGTTTTGAAAATGTTTTGAACTCTGTTGGATGAATGTTCTCTTTTTAAAACCTTGTTTGGACAATATTTGGACTTGTTCGACAAATGATGTTTTGTGACAATTGTATAATTCAACTTTTGACAATCACAAAAGACAAGATGTTTGGACTTAGACCCAAGATTATCATGCTCATTCACAACAACTCTTATGGTTGGCAAGGGCAATATCTGTTGAATCCTCTAACCATAAAATACAACACTTAGCTGGATAGCTAGATGCTTGGTAGCACTAGCTCCCCCTTACAGTGCACTCACTTCTCGGGCATACCAAGCTTCGAGTTCAAGGGGCATCACTTCCCAAGAACTTGATATCTCTAACTGAGGAGTACATGAGAGGTGTCTTCGGCATGCGCGTATCGCAATGCCTGAGCCAACAGATAGAAGGATTTTGGCATCTAAAAATAAGAGATTCTAGTAAGGGCATCCGTTCGAGTGGGTATTGATCCGGCGAATAATTCGTCGCAATACCATTCCAGCACCCGTTGTCTACAACTTTCGTTGCATCCACAGTTATTTAGAGTGGTTCAGAAGAGCTTGGTTTTAGCCCGTCACCACTTTAGGTTGTTCCCTCTCACCAATGCTTGTGCGAAGTGCCAGGCAAATCGGGAGGCAGGCTCAGTATCTAAAGGCTAAAAACACACAAACAAAATTAAAAAAAAGACATGATAAGCATTGTTTTTTTTTAACCTTTAGAAAATCAAATGAGTTTATTGATTAATTTGCATCCTAATTAAGACTAGATGAGATTAATTCCACATTAATTTGAAAAAGATTCGATCAATTTAAGCCATGATTAAATGCAATTTGTTGTTTATTTTAAACCCTTTTGCATGCATGAAATATAGAATTTGTTGTTGTTCTTTGATCCAAATCTTAATTAAAACTATGTGAGAATTGTAGGATTCATTCAAACCTCCTAATTAGGCTATGTGAAGATTTGTTGTTCATTAAATCCCTCTAATTAAACTATGTGAAGATTTGTTGTTCATTGCATGTTAAGAAATCCTGCATAAATCATTGTTTAGACTGCATAAAACCCACATGCAACAATAGATCCTATCATAAAACCTGCATGCAACAACATATTAGTGCAAAAAAACTGCATGCAATAATGGATTAGTCCAAAAAATACACATGCAACAACAAATGCTCACATAAAACCTGCATGCAACAACATATTAGTGCAAAAAACTTGCATGCAACAATGGATTAGTCCAAAAAATACACATGCAATAATGGATTAGTCCAAAAATCCTGCATGCAACAATGGATTAACACCAAAAACCTGCATGCAAAAGCAAATCCACACATAAAACCTGCATGCAAATATCAGACTCACAAAATTGTCAGATTTACGTGTTCACGTCGGGTTCACCAAAAAATGTAACTAGGAAAATGGAATGCATCAAAGCAATAAATATTAGCTAACCACAAAGCTAAATTGCAATGAAATAAAATCCTATTACCATCAATAGAAGAACTAAAAATAAGACATTCAAAATAAATGAAAAATCATCACCAATGTCTCTTTCAATTGACCTCCATTGTTCTTCTTTCTCCTTCAAATTATCTTGTTTGTGGATCTCACCTACAAGTGCAAGAGCAAAGTATGAAAGCAAGCAAGATGACAAGATGAAAATTGCAGCATAAGGATACTAGAAGCGTGGTTGATTGATTGAAAATGTGATTGATTCTGAAAATGTGATTGATTCCTCCTTTCAGTGAAGAAAATCATCCAATTTATAGACAAATTGGAGAGACGACAAGATTAGCATGAACAGATTTGAAAGGAAATTCAAATCAAGAATGGCAACATTATGACAAATGACAATTTGCTATGCAAGGAGTATGACAAATTATGACAAGTTGCTATGCAAAATGCATGACAAATTATGACAAGATTGAAATAGAAATAGAAATTAGAAATTAGGAGAAATTAGCAAATTAGAAAATTGAAGAAAAAGATGAAATAGAAATTAGGTGAATTAATCAATAGGTTTTCATCCATTAATTAATTCATGAAAGAGACCTAGGACTAAATAAATAGATTTATTTAACCCACAAAGAAGAAGAAAAAGGATTAAATGAACAAATCATAAAACCCTAGAAATAAGTGGACAAGGAATTAGGTCAAGACAACAAGAAATTAATGTAGGTTCGATCATGATTCTAATTGGCAAAGGACCAATGTTGATAAATGATTGAGATTGGTTGACAAAAATCAATGACAAATTGACCAAGATTGACAAGGAGATCAAATTGATAGGCGCCAATTGATGAGGAACAATGACTAATCGATCCAAATTGACATGATTGAAAAGGACAAGGATCGATGACGAATCGATTGCAAAATGACAAGATTGACAAGGACAAGGATCGATGACGAATCAATCGCAAAATGACGAGATTGACAAGGACAAAGATCGACCAAAATCATGACTGAAGATTGCTATCGACAAGACCTAATTCGAAAGCGACAAAAATGAGGAATGCAGAAGAAGGACTTGATGCTCGCAAATGATAAAGACCAAGTGCGCAACATAGAAGAAATGTTAATGCGATGCAAGAACCCTAAAATAAGGCAATCCGCAAATGTTAAAGTATGACTCCACAAGCGCTGACCATTTTTAGATGTCTACAGCAGGTAAGGGTAATAGTCATAGACCTTCATTTCGTCTACCCATGGCTCATTATGCAATCCTTTCCAATCCCCAGTATACGCTAATATGTAGAATGAGTATGAAGACATGTAAAAGTTGGACATACCCTCAAACCCTCATGAAGCCTTTCAGCGATAACCTGAGCATAATCAAGGTATTTATCGCCAGCTAATAACACTTGGGTATAGAAGTAAATCCAATCCTCCCAACAGAAAGAGTGTGAGTTTCCTTTAAGTCTATTGAGCCATATGACGATATCTCGCACCTCTGTGATGAAATGTTCCCTAGTAAGAGGCTTAGGTAACCGAGACCCCCCTTTTTGAACCTTCAGAAGCCAATTCCTTGCATTAATGCTTCTATATGTGTTTTTCTTCTTAAAGAAAAACGCATATGAGGTCCCAGTTGAGCAGTCCTTGTATTGCTCTTTATGTGGGATCCACATTGCAGCCATTATTGTTTCTCTGTTAATCTCCACCAATAGCTCACCACTACTGGTTCTAATGCACCTGTTATCAATGTCATATCTATTCATGCACACTATTACCAAATCTGGACAAGGAGCAGCAGTTGGAAAAGCAGTGGCTTCCATAAGGCCACTTCTTACTATCCTCTCCATCATTGAACCAGCTCCAGGGTTTTTATCCCTTTCTAAGAAATCTCCCAAGTTAGCTTGGGCCAAAGAGGTGTCATCCAACTCTGAAAGTATACTCACCAAGCAAGATGTTCGACCAAGTTTTGGAAGTATTGGCCTCATTGAGGCCACTTTTACATTAAACAACAATTCCTAAACATGACAAAATTCTATTCTGAAACAAAAGATCTCTCCTACTCTGACCAACCTTCTGAGCTAAAAACATAGTAGAGGGAGATTATCAAAACTCACTTGTAACCACCATGAAATCTGTCAAGCCCTCGACAGAATGGATCTAAAATTGCCTTCGGTGTCTCTGACTCCTCCAATAATAGCAACTACAACTTTTACAATTTTGAGAATTCACATGTCTTTTAAAACAAATGAGAAAACAACTGAGAAAGATCTACACATGCCTCATAATGACTCATTCAAACATGTGAGATAACAATGATATAGTAGGAATCAGACACTTTCTTAATTACCTATCAACTCCACACAAACGGTTAATGGTTTCATGATTTCTTTCTAAATTTAGAATTTTAAACTATGAGATGTCGAGAATATTCCCTTTTTCCACGCCACCTTCAATGTTATTAAAATGTTTAAAGCCAACTTGGAATGAACCTTGAACCAACTCGCAAAGAGTTCAATGGTTCAAGTTCAATTCGAGGAGACAGAACAAAGAATTCTCAACTTGCGGCTCAAAACAACATCGGTAACGAACAAAGATCTTAACAAACAGAAAGGGAAGTTTTGAACCTTGAACCGATCTATAAATAGTTCAAAGTTCAAGTTTAATACCAACTTAACATGTTCACACTTGCTCGTTAAATAACATTACATATCCGTGACTCACGCAAGAGAACTGGTTGAACCTTGAACCAAAAAAAGGTTCAAGGATTCAAAGTTCAATACAAATTACAACAATGTGCTTGCCTTACCATGATACAAAGCCACGAAGAGCATTACTTAAAGCGTGCTTTGAACCTTGAACCTTTGAACTATGAAAAGGTTCAACGACTTAGGTTGAAAGAAAGGAAACATAGGACTGAAAGAGGAAAGAAACACCAAAGGTGATCTCCAAGCTTGATTTTTTAATGAAAAATTGAGGGGATGCTAACATTGGCTCTGACTGGGGACTGGGATGGCAAGGGACCTAGACATGAATCCTAGGATCTCTGGTTTCACAAACAAGCCTATTCAAAAGTACCGAAACAAACACAAAAATGGAACATAAACAACAAACTAAACAAACCAAAACTTATGTACAAGACTCACTAGGGACTCTTGCTTACAATTGATATAGCTTCAAATCTTGCCCATTATAGGTCAAAGGAAGAACAAAACCATCTTGATATGATAATTTGAAAGAGTTAGGGAATTTTACCTCCTAAATTACAAATGGTCCTTTCCATAATGATTCAAACTTTGCATGTGCCCCTTTTGGTTCCCTTCTTTTGTCCCAAAGCAAAACCTAATCACCCAGCATGAATTTTCATGTCCTGGCTCGCCTATCAAATATTTTCTTGACCCTTATTTGATGTTTTGTGATCTAATCAACTAGCTTGTCCCTTTCTTCATCAATCATCATCAAACACATAATCCTTTTCTCCAAAGAATCCTAAAAATACACATCCTCAATGACAGTCTGTAACTTGGAAGCCGCAAGTTCTAAGGGAAGTGCCACCTGAGCGCCCACGCCATATGCCAATTCAAAAGGTGACATTCCTATAGCTCTTTTCGGAGATGTACGATCTGCCTAAAGAGATTCATACAATCTTTTGTGCCAGTCTTTGAAAATTTCACTCACCAATTTCTTCATAATATCTATGAGGTTTTTATTGCTTGACTCTGCCTGACCGTTACCTTGAGGGCAATAATATAAAGAGTGCGCGAGAGATATCCCATGATCATAACAAAATAATTAAATCTCAGCAAAAGAGAAGTTAGTTGCATTATCAGTTATAATTTTTTGAGGAACTCCAAATCGAACCAGAATATTTTCTTTAAGAAAATTACAAACAATCTCAAAAGTTGTCTTCCGCACTGGAATAGCTTCAACCCATTTGGTAAAGTAATCAGTGGTTGTCAGTATGTGTGTATTCCATGCACTTGAGGTAGGTGACAAGGGACCTATAAAATCTGAACCCCACTGTTTGAATGGTTCGTCCACAACTACTGGTTGAAAAGGTAATGCCGCAAGTTAGGTTTACCTTTGAATAATTTACACTTTGAACATACCTGGCCAATAATAACAATTTCTCAAGATTTTGTAAGTCGTTACTGTTGATGAGAAATGACCACCACAGGCTTCATCATGAAAGGTCTTCAACAATGACTCTTGAAGTGACTTATACACACAGTGCAGGAAAGTTCCATCCAACCCCTTTTTGTACAACACATCATCAAAAATGACATATTTGGCAACCTTTACTCTCAGGTTCTGTTTTTCTCTTGGAGAAAGATGTGCTGGGCAGTCCCCATAAGTTAAGTAATATGCAACATCTGCAAATCAGGAATCTTGAAGCCCAACAAATAAGACTAAGGGCAGCTCCTCAGTCGTTTCATTCTTACTTTCAGTAATCAACTTACACAGGCCTTGTCCCCTCACTAATTTTTTTGGTTTAATGTCCAAATTAAACTCCTGAATCTTAGATACCTATGAGGCTCTATTATTTATTCCTATATCATATTGTGTCAAAATGCTCTTAAGTGCAGAATGCGGCACATAAACAACTGCGTGAGAATGAAGAATATAGTACCTAAACTATTTTACAGCTTTCACGACTGCATACGCTTGCTTTTCCATCAGGGAATATTTCAATTCATGTTTCTTTAGGGGAACACTCATGAAGGATATTGGAACTTCTTCATTATCTTCATTCTTTTGTAGAAAAATCTCTGACATAGTATTCTTTGAGCTATAACAATCGATAATAAAATCCTTCTTAAAATATGGATTAACCAAAACAGGTGCTTGGGCAATGGCCTCCTTTATTGATTCAAATGCTTTCTTTCCCTCTTCATTCCATTTAAATGCTTTCTTTTCACTCATCAGGTTTACAATGTACCTAGTGGTTTCTGCAAAGTCTAGAATGAATCTCCTCAAAAAATTTACCTGTCCAAAGAAAGATCTGATTGCATTTCTATTTGATTGTAGACCTAACTATTGAATTGCCTTTACCCTCTCAGGGTCCTCTCTTACTCCTTCTTTAGAGATGATGTGACCAAGCAATTTACCTTCTATCACCCTAAATACTGACTTCTTTGGATTCAATGACACTCCATGTTCACGGAACCTTTGCAACACTTGCCTCAAATCTCTCAAGTGATGCTTTCTTCTCTTTGAGAAGACAGTTAAATCATCAAGATATACAACAATTATCTTATCTTTCAAATGACCAAAAGATAAGTCCATAGCCCTCTGAAAGGTCGACCCTGCATTGATCAGACCAAATGGCATCTTGTTATAAGAAAAAGTACCCCAAGAAGTAATGAAGGTAGTTTTATGTTGGTCACTTTCCAAAACACTGATCTGATTATAACTAGAAAAACCATCAAGCATGGACATCATTTTTGAACCTGAAAACATTTGCAAAATATGATCCATAGAAGGTAATGGGTAATTATCTTTGAGACTGGCCTGATTCAGGTTCCTAAAATCCCACAAATTCTTATTTCCCCATTTTTCTTCTGGACAAGGACAATGCTGGCTATCCACATAGAATGGTGAATAGGGAATATAATCCTGGCCTTCAACATTTTGTCTACTTCTTGAAATATTGCTTTAGCTACTTTAGGATTGAAATTTCTAAGCTTTTGTCGTAAAGGACTCACTCCAGGCTTCAGAGGAATGTGATGTTGAAATTTTCCTTCCCTGAAGTTCTTCAATTCATCGTAACACCAATCAAAAACATCTTTGTATTCCAGCAGGAGAGCAATGAACCTTTCTTTCTCTGCAGGTGTGCAACATTTTCCTAGATTTATATACTTGGGATCTTCCTTAGTGCCAATGTTAATTTTTTCATAACATCCAACATCTTGGACTATAGGAATCTGTTCATCTTTTCTTTTCTTATAAGCATCATGGTGATTAAAAAGACATTCTAAAGAGACCAAAACTTTAGGAATTTTAATCCCTTTAAACTGCATAACTCCATCACTTAGCTCTTTGGCCCGCTCTGGTGAAAACTCTTTACATTCCACATCTGACCCTTCAAAAAATGTAGTAGCGAATGTTTCTATACACTGCATGAAATTGTTAATTTGTTTATCATTTTCAAAGACCTGCCAAAACTCAGAGTTATCAAGAACACTAGGCCGATATATCAACTCCACTCGATAAGTATCATTGGTAAACTCAGGATGAGGAATCAATAAAGAAGCCGATACTGCTAAAGAATCCACTTTGGAGTTTTGTTCTCTGGGAATGGCCTCAATAGAAAATGCATCAAAATCTTCAATTTCATCCCAGACTCTATTTCTGTAATGCTTCAATCTCTCATTTTTTGTATTGAACGATCCTTTGACCTGTTTCACAATCAACTCTGCATCTCCCTTGACTTGGAGAAACTTTACTCCCAATTTCTCTGCTTCGGCCAATCCCAACAATAAAGCTTCATACTCAACCATATTTTTTGTGTTCTTGAATTCTAGTTTAAAAGAAAAAGGAATGTGAATACCAGAGGGAGGAATAAGAACTACCCCTACACTAGAACCTGAGGCTGCACAACTCCCATCAAACTCCATTAGCCATAAATTTTCTTCTGCCTCCGGTTGTGACACATTTTTTGTAGCTTCATTATCAGATAAAATCATGTAATTTCTAAATTGACATTCATGATACAAAATTTGAGCCTTTGGATCGTCAGAGGAAAAAATGGTGAACTTAGATTTAGGTTCAGGCTGCAAATTAACTCATTATTTTCCTATAGGAATAGTGGCTTGAGACCAATCCATCTTTATCTCACCTCCCAAGTCTCTACAAAATGTACGACTTAGCAACATGCCATAGCTTGCAAGGATATCAACTATTAGAATAGTTAGCTTGATTCTTTTATTCGGGTGAGCAGCAAGGACTACTTGAGCATCTTTGATCTATCCTAATAGGGGTATTTGTTTGGATTCCATTGAATAACATCTACCAAAGGTTTTTGTCAAGGATAACCCCAACGCTTTGGCTACTTCAGATGGCATGATATTATCTGATGCACCTGAGTCTATAATACAATTGTTTAATTTATGACCATTTATGAGCAATTATATATAAAAAGGCTCAGGTTTTGACTCAAGATCAGACAATTCATCATCACTTTGGAGGGCAGTTATTTCAGGGGTCACTATATGAGCAACATGATGAGCTGACACATCACTTTGGGAAGACAATGTAGCATTTACTGACAATTGTGCTCCATTAGTTTGTAATACATTATTTCCTTTTACAAACTTAACAAGTCTATCCAATTATTTGGGATTTAATTTAAGATACTCAGCCGGTGTAATTTGGATCTGGGAGGACTTACAAAACTCTACAATATCAAATGAACCTTCTATTTCTACATATTTTACCAACTGAGGTTATTGATGCTTATGATCATTGTTTTGAAATCTGGAAACAATTTCCTTACCTTTAGAATTCACAGTAGAGGATGAAGGGACACCCTGTGGCTTTACATTCTGTTGATTCCTTGTCAGCACAACACATGAAGGATCCTCTAAAGTAACCAAAATGTCACCTCCTCTTTCTAAATCTGACTCGTACTCTAGGAAGTGGATTTCAGAGTCACCACGTTGCCTAAAAGATTCTTCTTCGCTTAATTCATTTGAAATCTCTTTAGAACTAATCAACTGTGCATAATGCACCATTTCAGGACAATAATTGCCATAATGCTCATCTATAAGATGAAAAACACACATACTCCCTTTGGGTGGTGGGGCTTCAATCGCCAATCTTTGTTGGGTCAGGGGTAATTGTAAAGATTTGTTTCCGGTCTCCAAAGACTGATTTATATTCCTCCTAGGTATGTCTTGATAATGTGATGAATAAGATGTACTAGCTTTAGGTAGTTGTCTTTTAAGAGTTATTACATCATTCATCAATCCATGGATTAAAGGATCTGAAGAAGTGGAGGGTTGAGCATTGGGCATCTGTACTTCTCTCTTCCACTTTTTTGTAGTGATCAAGTCATCCTCCAACTCAATGGCAAGTGTTTTGACATCACTTAGGGTTGCAACTCTTTGTCCGCGGATCAAAAAACCTATCTCTAAAGGCGTGGAATTTATAAAAAACATTTCAGATTGTCATCTGAGGGTTTATGATTGACAGAAATTTTATGTACAATCTTATCAAATTTTGCTACGAAATCTCTCATGGATTCCAAAATCTATTTTTTTAACTGGGCTAATTGAGCCAAAAGAGAGTGTTCGTCCTCTACTACTTTGAACCTTGCTTCAAACCTTGTTTTCAAGTCCTGCCAATTTGTTATTACACTATTTGGCAGATGATAGAACCAATCCACAACACTTCCAATTAGTGTTTGTACAAATTGCCTCACTGCAACATCTTCATGTTGGACAGCTATTATACGATAGGAAACATTGAATGCATTCAAGTGTTCATCAACCCTGGTCTTCCCATCACCACTAAATTTTGGCAAGTGATCTCTCACTCCTTTGGGTAGAGCATTCAGATTTAAACCTAAGTTCAATGGACCTACTGCAGCCCCCCAAGGATTGTTTGTTGCCATTGGAAGAATGATATTGAGAGGGGTCGAGTTGATTATACTGGTTAAAGAAATACCATGCAAGGTTAGAGCCTGACAAACCGAGGATATAGGGAATGAAGGAGATGGAGAAGGAGGTCTACATCTTGCTCGTCTCTGAGGTGAAAAGGAGAGCTGAAAGTTTAGGTTCTGGAATTCTTGAAAAATAGAGTCAATTATCCCTTCCCGCCTTTGAGACCTAGTATATCTTCTTGACTCCAGTCTGTCTGTAGTGAAAAAAATTGACGGCACCCAAAAAGATTCTTAAAAATTGACAATCCAATTCTTGATATCCTGTAACCAGGTGACCAGTCTTGTGATTCCACTCCCCAGCAGAGTCACCAAAAATTTGTTGGTTAACAGATTTGTCCTTTCTTTAATTTATATATGTATATTACAATATTGACTCGTGCACACCCCTTATGAAAGGAAAACAAATGAACCAACAGTTGGGTGAACCGAATTAAGGTTCATCCTCTGCATTAGAGGGAAGCTCCTTGTGATATTTGCAATGAATTTTTATGCAATTAATTTAGAAATGAATACATTTTTCACCAGAAAACTGCGAAAGGCTTTCGCATTCATTCATCAACACAAAAGAATGCTACAAAGATCTATTTGTAAGTGTAGAGCTCACAGACTTCTACTTTCACATATATCCATTCAATAAACTCAAAATAAAGTAAACTCAAAGTAGTGTAAATACTTATCGATTCTCACTCATGCCCCACAGGACAAGGGGGATCAGTTTCATTTATACAACAATGAAATATTTTGTAAACAATGAAAAATAAATGAATTCACAAACACAGAAAGAACTGGTAATGAAATGACATATCTTGCACATCAGCATACATCTCAACAGAGATCGCTAATCCTTCAAACACACAAATTTTAAAGATTGCATCAAAATAGCATTTCATTCAAGTACCAGAAATATCAGTTCTGAGAAATTCAAGGAAAATCAAATCTGTTCCTCCAAATCAAAGTTTTTCGGACCTTAACAAAGCTTTCTTTTTTACATATATAGCCTCCAGGCCAATAGTTTGTTACAAAATAAACCTAAACCTTTTAACTCTAACCTAGAGTCAAAGAAACTATCTGCTTTGAACTTTATGAAACTAAATAAATAAAAGTCATAGATAGGATGACAGCTCATCCGTTAGCTGATTAGGACTCCATCATGGAAGAAGCAACCGCTGATTTGTCCTGCTTTTCCACTACACCACACACATTACACCACTCCAGATGCACTGCTGAAAATTTCAACATAACCTGAAAGTATGGAAGTCGAATGTGTTGGATACGTTGCTTCCACACTTCCTTGTCCATGTTAACCTGCGTAACCTTTTCTTTATGTGCCTCCAAGTGATCAAAGCAGACTGTCAGCATCGACTCTATCCTCGCCACTTTTGAAAAGTCATCGGTGGTCAGAGATTTCATTTCTTTTACAAGATGCACTCAGTCTTTGAAGATCTTGGCCATAGCTGCAGCGGCTTCAAATGTCTGCCCATCCTCCTTCATGAGTCGTATATCAATGCACTTTAAATCCTTTTGCATTGTATCAATCAATTCCTTCAACCCTTTAAGTAATCTAGCAGATTCCTCACGGCCTTGCCTAATAATCAAATTTCTCCATTCAACATTCTTTCTTGACACATAAAGAACATTATCATCCAGATTTTCTACTGGTTTCTCAGTAAGGAATTTTATCACACCAAACTTCTGCACATCATTCATTTGGGCCAAGACTGCCACCCATTTGGTTCTTTCCTTCTCCCATGCAATAGTTTCTAGCTCAAGTTCTTTGCTCATAGTAATGGCATCTTCATATACTTTAACCAAGCTGATAATGTAGTCTGAACCTTGTTGTGCAATAGAATCAAGCCATTTATCGAATATTTCAGCTATCATGCAGCTCCTCTGGACTTGATCTAACAGATTCTGGTTCACCGGTGATTTGGGATCAAAGGACAATATCATCTGAGACAATGGCTGAGGGCTTGGATGGTGTATGGCATTGATGTACTCTGCCATTTGAGTGATAACTTGTTTTAGTTCCTTTATATCTTTCTCATCCTTCCAAGACCTGGATATCATCCTCTCTGTGGAGGATTCCAGGTGTTTAGCATCTACCGTCATCAAAGCAACTCCCAAATCAATTTTCTCCAAAGTAAAATCATCTTCAGTGGCCTTCTCTGAATCTCTTCCTGAGATGGGTTTCGCTAATTCAGCCACCCAATGACCTGTTGCCTCGTCCACTTCCACCATTGCCTGCATTTTGAGATTCTTTGGTTTAAATATTTTTCCTAGGCACTTGCTCACCATATCCTCCATGGGAATTGTTTAATAGGGACAACATTATGTTTCTTCCCAATTGACGCTCCTAGCCATTAAGGAGTGCTGGGAGTTTCTTTAGATGATGGAGGTGTCTGAGCATCCGAGGAGTCAATAATAGTTAGAGTGCCCATTGGGTTTGGCCCTTCCTCAGGTTCCTTACCTACATTTGTATCCTACAATGGAGGGTTATTCAATACTTACTGATCCATTGTCACTTCAGTTTCTTCACCTGGATCCAAGTCTACAACAATTTGGTTCACCATTGGTTCTCTACTCTTCATTTTGCTCCTTGAGTGAGTAACTCAGATTGCTTAAGATTTCAGTGGAGACCTCTTTGACCTTTTGGGTTGAACCTCTTCAATAATTGGCCTTGTGTCACCTGCAATATCAACAATCTTGTTAGAGGAATAAGTAGGAATCTGAGTTGTAGCACATGGACCAGCTGTTAATTCATGGGGAGGCATGTTTGAATCCTTTTTAAACCTTCGATCCCTTAGCTATTTTTCTGTTCTTCTTATGACGTTGAAGGACTTGGCTTGAATGCTTTCTTCCTCTCTTTTTTCCCCGTCAATTTCAGGAATTGGCTGCCCTTGAACCTTTTCGTTGAATTCAGGATCTAAGACATCTTCCCCTTCCTCTTCTTTTACACTTGATACATTAATGGGAAATTTCATGGTAATAACCTATTGTAGAGTGAACCTTGACCATAACCTCCTCCTCACTTCAAATTCATCGCCACAATTTTCCCAATAATCTTCTAACTGGGGTTCATGGAAGAAATGGTCATCCACATTCAAATTTTCTACAGTGTATCCCTTGTTGTCAAATTTTGGCCTGGCAATGTAAGGATGTAGATTCATTTTCTTGAACTCCAATTCTAAGTTCAAGGCATCATATATAGATTTACAACTGTAATAACCAAGTTCAATAGGAAAAACAACTCCTAATTTACCCTTTGTCGCTAATCTTTTGTCAATGTGAGCCAATTGTCGGTTCACTTCAATTAGTACATAGTTGTCAAAAGCATATCTGGGTAATTTGAATGGCTCACCTTCAAAACTGCCCACTCGTATATAAGTAAATCTGGAAAACTAGATGAAATAACTTTCATAGATGCTAACCAGCTCCATGACCTCTGCTGACATTCTTTTATTGATATCCCCTTGCAATTCAAAAGCAAGCCTTCCTACGAAAACATCATTCCATCTAGTGAAATACTCTGCATACTTTTGTTGTTGCAGGTAAGGGTAATAGTCATAGACCTTCATTCTGTCTACCCATGGCTCATTATGCAATCCTTTCCAATCCATGGTACATGCCAATATGTAGAATGCGTATAAAGACATGTAAAAGCCAGACATAACAACAAAGTTGCTCAAACCCTCACAAAGCCTTTCAACGATAACCTGAGCCGAGTCAAGATATTTCTCGTCAGCTAATAACACTTGGATATAGAAGTAGATCCAATCCTCCCAGTAGAAAGAGTACAAGTTTCCTTTAAGTCTATTGAGAAGTATGATGAATCTCATACCTTTGTGATGAGATGTTCCCTGGTAAGAGGCTTAGGTAATCAAGACCCCCCTTTTTGAACCTTTAGAAGCCAATTCCTTGCAATAACGCTTCTATATGTGCTTTTCTTCTCATATGAAAATGCATATGAGGTCCCAGTTGAGCAGTCCTCGTATGGATCCTTATGTGGGATCCCCATCACCAACAACTCGCCACTACTGGTTCTAATACACCTGTTATCAGCGTCATATCTATTCATGCACGCTATTACCAAATCTAGATAGTGAGCAGCAGTTGGAAAACCAACGGCTTCCATAAGGCCACTTCTTACTATCCTCTCCATCATTGAACCAACTTAAGGGCTTTTATTTGTTTTTAAGAAATCTCCCATGTCAGGTTGGGCCAAAGAGGTGTCGTCCAAATCTAGAAGTATACTCACCGAGCATGATGTTCGATCAATTTTTGGAAGTATTGGCCTCATTGAGGCCACTTTTACATTAAACAACAATACCTAAGCAAGACAAAATTCTATTCCAAAACAAAAGATCTCTCCTACTCTGACCGACCTTTTGATCTAAAAACATAGTAGAGGGAGATTATCAAAAATCACCTGTAACCACCATGAAATCTGTGAAACCCTTGGCAGAATGGAGCTGAAATTACCTTCGACGTCTCTGACTCCTCCAATAATAGCAGCTACAACTTTTACAATTTTGAGAATTCACATGTCTTTTAAAACAAATGGGATTTCAGCTGAGAAAGATCTACACACGCTTCATAATGATTAATTCAAACATGTGAGATAACAGTGATATGATAGGAACCTAGCACTTTATTAATTACCTATCAATTTTACACAAATGGTTAATGCTTTCATGATTTCTTTCTAAATTTAGAATTTTAAACTATGAGATGCTGGGAATATTCCCTTTTGCTGCGCCACCTTCAATGTTATTAAAGTCTTTAAAGCCAACTTTAATGATAGAAAGTCATGAAGAGGATTACTTAAAGCGTGCTTTGAACCTTGAACCTTGAACCTTTGAACTATGAAAAGGTTCAATGACTTAGGCTCAAAGATAGGAAACATAGGACCAAAAGAGGAAAGAAACACCAAAGGTGATCACCAAGCTTGAAATTGTAATGAAAAATTGAGGGGATGCTAACATCTCTGACTTCTTACATTCAAATGCACGGTGTCCTTCTCCTCCACATTTAAAATAGGTTCCTTTGAATGTCCTTTTCTCTTGTCTTCGAAAGTTTTTATTTCCGTAATTAACCATCCGGTTCTCTACACCGGTAGAAATTTTTATCATCCTTCCGGTATGAATTACCTTCCTTTCTTACTTCCTTGTCCTCATTTTTATCTGTACTAGTACCTCTTCCTCTAGCGTATCCTCTTCCTCTTTGAAATCTTCCTCTGATAAACCTTCCACCTCTACCTCTCTGTCTCTGCTCATGCCTCTTATTCAATTTCTCTTCAGCCTTTATTGCATATTGGTAAGCCTCTTCAACACTCTCTATTTTGATCATACTGAGTTCATCTTGTATAGACATCCGTAATCCATTCAAATATCTTGCAATTTGTTGAATTTCATCATCCATATGTTTGGATTTGATGTTCAACTTGTAAAATGCTTCGGTGTACTCCTTCACAATAGATTCCTTCTCTCTCAGATTCTACAACTTTCGGAACAAATCTACTTGATAATTTGCTAAGACAAAATTTCATTTTAACTTAGCAATCATCCTATCCCATGTCTTAATCTTTTCTTTACCTCTTCTTTTCCTATCAACTTGCAAGTGCTCCCACCAAAGAGATGCATGTCCTTTCAGCCGGGTACAGGCATACTTCACCTTCCTTTCTTCTATCATGTTTTCAAAATCAAAATACTTTTCCATCTCCTAGATCCAATCCATCAATTCATCTAAATCTAACTTTCCATCATATTCTGGTGGGTTAAAATTAGGTTTAGTGTTTGCCCTACTCAAAACCCTTAAAAACCTTTCCTCCTCTGAATCAACTGCCGATAGGTTCACTTGTTCTATCGGGGCTTCTTCTCCTTCATATTCTCTCACATCCTCAATATGTTGGCGTCTTCTCTAGGCTGTCTCCATGGCTTCTAACCGGGCTGCTATTCCTTGCAATATTTCCATTACAGCAAGGTCTGCATTCCCATGCACTCCACCATTCCTAGTTCCTCTTCGTGCCATTGATCCATGCTAGTCCTCTGTAATTGTAGGTCAGATCCACAATCCGCCACCCTACAACAAGATTTAGGACACACAACCTCTGGAACGAACTTCACTCTGATACCACATGAAGCAGTCACCGGTGAGGAGGGACCTCGAGGAGATCAGTCCAAACCGGTCAGCAAGAGTTAACACAATGGAAACACGCATATATGATAAAGGCAATGCATAACAAATAGTTTTATTGCATTAAAGTTAATTACATCCAACCAGGAACAACCAAGTTACAACATAGCAGCACATAGGCCTCGTAGAATAGGTCACACCAGGACCTTGAATTGAAAGATCTATCTTCTAGGCACAGTCTATCTATCCAATACTCCTTGATTCTCTGATTGATTCCATTCTAAAGCATGATTACAAATATATATATCGATCCAAAAGAATCTGGTTGGCCCAAAAAGGATCAAAACCCTAACGTGCAAAAATGAATGAGGTCGGCCTCCACCAAGAGATTCCTTCGGAAAATCCAAAGGATGAAACATAGAAGGTTGACCACACGCCAAGAAACATCGAGATCAATGTCCAAGGCTTTGCAAGCTTCGAAATGGGTTCTGGTAGATCACTAGAATAGGTCTCAGGCAACCAGTAACAAGAAACTATCAAAGAAACCGGTAGCGATATCTTTCTGGAAAGTGATCCAAATGAGATACGGTTAGAAAGCAAGCAAGATGATCAAGTCTTCAAGTAGAATCCAACTCCATAAGAACCGGTGAGCCAAAACCAGGACACAAAGAAAGGAAAACTGAAACTACAAACAAAAAACAAAACAAAAAAGAATTTTTTTTTGGTTGATGGAAGATTGTTGTGAACCGAGGATGCTCCTGCATCAACACCCCTAGTTAGGGTTGTATAAATCCACACTTAGGTTAACACCTGTCTTAGTGTGTCCCATTGCATTTTGCATTTTCAAGGTTCCTTTAGGCATTTAATTATTAATTTGATTAAATCTAAAGTCCTCTCTCATCAATTCACATATTATAAAATTGGGCCCTTAACCCTAAGTGTGCCCCTTTTTATTTTCATTTTAATTAATCTCGATAAAGTCCTATTTCTCATCTTTAAGGCTTATTTTCACACATCTAAACACCTTGGATTTATGCATCGAGCTAGATTTGACTTTGTAATCACGATATCTTGCATACCTAGAAATTTGGAAAAATTTGTTTGGACTAGAGCGACCACCACATTAGTCCCGACTTTTTCTCCTCAAATTTTAGGAGCTTAATTTGACAATATTATAATGTTCAAATATCAATTTGTGAGAAATTTTATCATTTCTAGGTTGGCCTATGATCAAAATTAAAGTTAGGGTTTCATATATATAACTCTTTATTTCCTCATTTGAAAGATCCATTCATTAGCAATTGAAGGAGACTCTTGTGAAGAAAAAGTGCAAGTTCTATGTGAAGTCTTCAATCAACAAACTCATCATTCATCAAGTCTTTATCAATATTTGTTAACATCCATGGAAGCTTACGAGATATTGAGGAATAATAAGGAGATAATTAATTGTTGATTAGCTTGTGTCTCTCCCTTAAGGTTTGATATGGTTTCATGCTATTTTCATATCTCTATGTGAGTTTTCAGATCTACATATCATTCATTTTTCAATTTTTCATTATTGCTTTAGATCTAGATTGCATTTGTGATTTGAAGCACTACATTACATTCATTTAGGGTTTTTACTCCAAACATTGGGTAGAACTCTAGTTTGCATTTTAGCTCATAGAAATCTTACAAACACATGAGATTCTAGGGAACACACACTTTTCAATATATTATTGGCTATTTGTGAAGGTGAAAATCACCAAAACAAGGGGTTTGAATAAGGAAAAACCCCATATAGCTACACAAACCATTTTCCAGCTTGTAGGCATAAGTACAAGTTTTCGTCGGAGAGAGCAATTTCTGAGAGATCTCAGCAATCTGTCTTAAACCCATTTCTAGAATTTGGCCTGGGATCTCAGGGATTGGAGCGCCCTGATCCTCTTTAGTCAAGTGTAGATTTTGGTAATTCAGATCCAAAGTGGTTCAATTTGCTGATTTGTAGTTTCTATCTCAGTAAAGTCACTAGGACCAAGGCGCCCAATGCCCTGGTCCTGCTCAAGGTCACCCATATTTCAGCATCAGGTGCATATCAAAATTCCCCTCTCAGATTTGTACTTTGTGTCTCAGTTTCATTTCTATACCAGTTTGATATTTACTATTATTCTAGTTGTTTTCATTACTTATATTAGCATACATTTGCACTCTCCTACATTGAGCACATTCCCTTTCATATCAATGAAGGAATAGAAACCCTGAAAGTATTCCATGGCTCTCTTTCATAAGAATTAGCCAAAGTGAATCACTTCCTTAGGCTCTTTCATATTTCAATGTATGGATGAAAGTGGGATTAGATTCTAGTTTACCCGATTCCATTTTGGTGAATCTGATGTGTCCTATGCTTCTGATATTCATTTTCAGATTTGATTAATATGCAATTAATTAATTCATATTTGCAATCATTTTTGAAACATATAGATTATAAACTTATCGCTGTATCCGTTTGATTAGATCTTGTCGTTGCATGTTTCTTTTCTATGAAAACCATAAAAATCTCAAAAATATTGTTATACCATTGTGTGTTGTTAGGTTTTATATTTCATATTCTTGCACTTAGTTAATCACATAATTGCTTCATTGCTTAGGCATTCAGTTTACTTTCTTTATTTGTATTGTTTTTTATAAAGGTAAAAACAGGTTTTGAAGGGACTCGAAACCCTTTAAAATCAGATATTGAATGGATCTAGAACCCTCAACCAGAATGTTGTCATAACAAAAGGAACATGAAAGCAACATACAACCATGGGTAATTTTGGCCCCCATAGCCATATACATGGGTTTTAAAAATAGGCTCCCCCAACCTAAATCAAAAGTTGCAAGAAGAACAACCAACAACCAGCCCCGAACCAAGAACCATCAAGATTTACATTTGGAGCTACTCTTGTGGGAGCGAAGAGTCATGCCAAAAGAGGGCTTAGAGAACTTAGCTTTCTTACCGTTAATAGAAATCCAACCCTCTTCCACTTGTGTTTCCTTACCATACCAAGACAATGAAAGACCACCACTATCCTAAGATTGAATACCTGCAGAAAGAGTCTCCACCATCTCAGAGATATCATCAATTTTCCTTTTCACATGCATGACATTGTCAGAAAAGCCACCGAATTTGATAGTCAAAACACTATAAAAAGAAATTGTAGCCTGAGTCCCATTCCCTCTCTCTTTAGGGGTTCAACATGATAATCTTGCACAGTTTCATTGGATATTTTTTAAAGGATAATTTCAAATCTTTTCATGTTGCCATGCCATCAATATTAGGGTGGCACGTCGGCCTTTGGCCAACTTATCTTTGCATCATAATAGTTTCTTAGATCTTGTTCTATCACTTCACCCCCTTCCTAACGATCCTACTAAGGACATTTTGAGGCAAGAGGATGATTTCAATAAAATCTTTATTAATGCTCTCCCTTCTAAAGATGAGTCATTAATAAATAGTGTTATTCCCTCTCCCATAATTGTCCCTACCCATGAGGACACCTTAGTGCAAGAAGATATTTTTAACACTTCTCTCAATGATCTCCCTATTTGGGATGAACCATTGGATGATGATGTTCATTGTTCTCTTAATTTGTTTTTCCCTGATGAAAGCACCTCGGTGAAAGAAGATATTATGGTAAAAGAGGGTGGTATGATTAACAATTCCCTTAGTAACACCTCGCTTCCCCAAACTGGCTCGACTCATGAGGATACCCTAGTTCAAGAAGAGATTATTAATATTTCTTTCAAAGATCTCCCTCTTAAGGATGAAGCTTTGAAGAGCAATGTTGAGCCTTGTCCTAGAGAGTACTTCCCCCATGTGGATCCTTTGGTGATTTAGGATGATACGATGGTTACCTTTCCTAGTAACACTATAACTTCTTTCAATAGCCTTCCCTCTAGGGATGAAACATTAATGACTAGTGGTACTTCCTCTCCCAAAATTGATCTTATCCACGATAACATTTTTTTGCAAGAAGAGACTATCAACATTTTTTTCAATAATCCTCATCATATGAATGATGTTTATCCTTCTCCTAAAATGTACACCCCTTGTAAGGATAATTTGAAACAAGATAATGATCTTAGGTTGCAAGGGTTTAATAAAATTAATACTCCCCTCTATAGGGATTTACCTTTCATTAAATCTGAAGAAAAACCTATTCATTAAGAAATGTTTAAGGTTGATAATCCTCTTTGTGAACCACTTGATGATTTTAGCTCTACTAGATTTTCCCCATATATTCCCAAACCCTTTTTGATCAATATGATATAGGTGAATGGTTATGAAGCAACTAATAAACCTCTCTTCATGGTTCAAGGTGGTAGTCCTCCTCAAAATTTTCAACCACAAAACAAGCCTCTCTTGGTGGTTCAAGGTGGTTATAGTAATGATTCCTTTTGCACTCCTAACAAACAAGTTATTACTATGCAAGGAGGTTATCCCACTAAGAGTCCTTATGAGTATGCTAAATAGATTACTTGAGAGAGTTATAATTTGGTTGCTCATGCATATAATACAAGAAACAATAGGAAACCTAATCCTCCTCTAGTTATTCCTTCTTCACTTTCTGCTTCTCAACCTATTCTTCCATTAGTACCTCATATATCACAACATCTTGGTAAAGAGTATGATCTTATTGAACAACTTAAAGCCACTCTTGCTAAGATATCTCTGTTGGGTCTCATAAATTTGAATGAATTTGAGAGGCCCATTTCAAAATTTTGCTGCGATTTCAAATGAATACCTAGTGAATGAACTTGAATGGTCTAGTTTGAGGGCATGTAAAATGGAGCCATTTGATTGTCAAGGGGTAAGGCTTGGGAAATGTGTCCTACACCTTTCATTTGGCCAATGTTGTAATGCCCCGCCAGGAACCCAAAAGGAAAACAACACAACTACGCAACTAAAGGATGAAATAAATTTTTTTTTTGTTAAAGACTAAGTGCACTAACTATAACCATTACACATTTAACAACAAAGTGGAAGTCTACCATATGTTTTCCTAAGGGTAACCAACGAAGATTAATTTCGTAGATTATATTAACACCATAGTTAATCCATTTAATTAGATAAATTGAAAACTTAAGTTTAAAACTACACACACCCAAATTTCATAATAAAGAAATAAAAGTATTCCAATGTATCTAATTTCTATAAACCATTTAAACATACGATCAAAACAATAACATTCATTTCACTGACATAATAATATTACAATATCCATAAATACATGGCTTCCAATAATACCACTGGTTACAAAGATACAATATCAAGGTTACATAAAAGTTGATACAATGACCACAAGGTTTCAACTGAACAACGATCTCGAACAAGAGCTAGTACACAAACCACGAACCAAGAAACACAGCGAAGCCTTTCCTCCCCTGAAGATACAATCCAGATCATCCGATGGGAAGTGGCACTACCACCCGAACATGTGATCCCGAAATGGAACCACCCCACCGTGCTAGGAGATAGTAGAAAACCATCAAGCAAGCAAAGTAAGACAAGTACGAAAGAACTACAAGACTCTGCAAACATCCATGTGACTCAACTCACAAAACACTAGTGACTCTAAGAAGAGAGTGTCATCGCATATCTTGATGGTTACCATGGTACAGCCTCCATAGGTCCCGGCCCCCATCCTTGGTTTTCTTCTGGTAACCTCTCCTGAGCCTCCGGTTCCAACTAAGTCTCATGCGGACCCTACCAATCCTTTCGTGAAGACAAGGTGGTAAGTTTGTGATTCCAGGCCTTCTCGTAACATTATGAGCCCTATACTAGCACTCACCTATGCACGAGGTATATTTATCTTAATTAATATTTAATCTACCCACCCCCTAATTAATTATTAGGTTATCACTTTTTAACTAACTTTCGACGGGTTATCTTGTCATCCACTTCGGGCACGACCCCCGCTCGAAAGCCACTCTCTCCTAGGACACTAATAGGAAATGTTTCTCTCTACAAGAACTCTATGGCGAAACAGACAACCATAAACAATCCTGACAAGCACAGGTGAAGGATACAAATACCAACCCAAGATTGACCATTTGGACAAAAACACACAATGACTCATATCAAATAAGGTTTTACAACAACACTTGGTCTAGGAGAAATAATAACATAGGACACAATGACAAATTAACCAAAATACCAATGGAATTTAAGCTTGACTGAAAACACAAAATACGCAAGATCCTATTACAGGCAATCTTTCCTTAAAAACAACCAAAAGCATAAATAACATGCAATTTACGAATTTCCAGATAACAAGAATTTACCACTATTTAATACATAAACTTGACATTTGTCCAATAAAGTAAAATAAATTCACATATGTATTAATCTCCTAATGTATTTCCAATATGTATATCGAATTTAAAATTATAAGTTTTTTTTTTTCTAAAATTACTAAATTCTAAATTCTTTATTCATATAGCAAAAATCTTTAAATTGACAATTATATATATATATATATATATATATTAACACATTATAATTATTTTATTATTATTTTATTTTATTTTTTAAAAACAAAAAAACTAAATAACAAATAAAATAATAAATAAAATTAAAAAATTAAAATTAAATTTATTTTAAACTATGTGATTGGCTACCAAGGTAGCGGTGCTACCATAGGCAGCCAACGCTACCCTTAGGTCGCGCTGCTGTCCTATGGCAGCAACCACTACCTTTGGATAGTGTTGTTGTCCTAAGGCAGCAGTCGCTACCCTTGGGTAGCACTGCTGCCCGGCAGCCACTACCGAAGGTAGAGCTGCGTGGGTAGAGGCATAGCCTCCCCACTAAATTTAATAAATTAATTTTTTTTTAATTAATTTTTTTTTAATTTTTTTTTTTATATATATATTTTTAATAAAATTTTAACAGTAATAATAAAAAACAATATTTTTCCAATAATTCCATTTCCACATAATTTAATCCTTCTTCATATATATATATATATATATATATATATATATATATATTTAATTAACCCAAATAAATTTAATGTGTAATTAAATTTATTTTCTTAAGGTAATAAAACCATTTCTCAGAGATTTCATTAATAAACAAAACTACCATAGCCAAAACAAAATCAAACGAGAGAAGATAATTTCTCAAGTAAATACCCTTTCTCACAAATCTTGCGATTTCCATGCATCCTAAAATCTTGACAAATTTTCTATAATAATTTCTCTTAATTTTCTCAAAATTACATACTTCCCATAAATTAAAAATACACATCAGGCATGAATTTTAAAACAAAACTCGAATTCACCAGAAGAGGGTTTGCATTTAAAAAAAATAACTTTACACACACACATCAATCAGAAAAAAATAGAAATATTTACTAAAACCCACAACTAAGAAATTATCCAACCTGATATAGCTTTCTTGGAAGAAATCTGTAGAAGAGCCCTAATCCCTTCAACAACTTCCAATAAATTTCTTCACCTAAATTCTTGACCTGTTCCTGTGTGTCTAAAACAATGACCTATTCCCCTATTTAAACTAAAATTCTAAGTTCAATAGCTTTTTTTCTCAAAAACCTAAATTTAAAATAAAAGTAATTTTTATTTTATTTTCTTAATTTATCACATGCAATAATTAAAAAAAAACATTATTCTTTCTTTTCTTTTTTCATGCACATTAATTAATTTTCTAAATAAAGAATTACAACAATATTTTAATTCTAATTAATCCTTTTATTCATTTATTTAATGATAACTTTAGAAAATAATAAATACAATTAATCTAATTTATTTTTAAAATAAAAATATATTTCTAATACCATGCAGCTTAATTTAATAATTCTTTTAATTAACTAAATTTATAATCTCAATGCATAAACAATACAATAATGAGATAATTTCATAAACTTAATTAATTAATTAATTAAATCCACTTAAAACACTCAAATTAAACAAATCTCAAGCAATTATCCATAAAAGATAAAATGACAAAATACAAAGGCCGAACAAATTTAACAAGACGACCAACTGATGACACTCGTACGAGTGTAACTAAGTAAAAATAGGGTCAACTACTATCTCCTCCACTTCCATCGGAAAATATAAGGCACGCTCAGATCTGTGAAGCTAGGTGAAGACGATACCCCGTACCTACCCGGTACTTGTACCTGCAATAATGTGCACCACCGAACCACACATGCATATATATACAATATAGAAAACACAACATACACACCGATGAAGGAGAATCGCGACGTTCCCTGTCTCACCGAAATGAGTGAAGGAAAATTGTCTCCTTGCATCCAATACACTCGTAAACACACAACGTATAATTACACATTGCATAGATAAAGTAAAATGTCAATACATAGAAATAATCCATAAAATGCCATAAATCACAAGTACTGAAATACTGCAAATAAATTATACATCTCATCTCCAGATAAAACATAATGTCATAAAAATCTGAATAACATATCATGGTAATGTATCCACTGAAAACAACCAATAATAAAATATGAGTCTAATGAGTTCAAACTAGTAGGGGTACTGCATTCTCCCCCAAAAAACTAGGCTTACTCCTGGAAGCCTAAAATAAATAAGAATACAGTTCTCTCATCTTTGTTGCATCCTCCCAAGTTGTCGAGGTCTCATCATTTGGGTTCCATAGGACCCTTACCTGGTCGATGGTACAACCCCTGAGGATCAAATCTCGACGCTGAAGAATGCGCACGGGCTCCATGGAAAGCTACCCGTCCTCGACCTGCAAAGAGTTCCAATTAAGAACATGTGTCACATCTGGATAATAAGGTCGAAGAACTGAAACATGAAAGACATCGAGGATGCGGGATAGACTCGGTGGCAAGGCAAGATGGTAGGCAACAGGTCCTATCCTCTCAAGGATCTCAAAAGGTCCAACAAACCAAGGCGCCAACTTAGATCCCTTTCCATAACGGATCAGACTCTTTCGCAGACGCACTCTCAAGAACACACGATCACCAACAGAAAACTGACAATCTACCCTATGAGCATCTGCATACTTCTTCTGTCTATCCTGTGCTACTACTAAATGCTCACGAATCCTATCTACCTGCTACTTCATCTCCCGAAGAATATCCGATCCTATAAGCACCCTGTCCTCTAACCGATCCCAACTCAAAGGAGTGTGGCAAGGACGACCATATAATGCCTGAAAGGGGGACATACCTATGGAGCTATGATATCCATTGTTATAAGAAAACTCCATTAGATATATATAGTTCTCCCAGCGTGACTGTTGGTCCATCACATACATGCGAAGCATGTCCTCTAATACCTGATTCACTCTCTCTGTCTGACCATCTGTCTCTGGATGATAAGCTGAACTAAAATTCAATTGAGTCCCCAAAGCATGCTGAAGTGAGATCCACAATGCTGAAGTAAAGATAGGATCTCTATCAGATATGATCCGCCTCGAAATCCCATGCAATCTCACTACTTCTTCGAAAAAGATTCGTGCCACCACTGCTGCTGTGTAGGAAGCTCGAATAGGAACAAAATGAGCAACCTTAGTTAATCTATCAACTATGGCCATGATGGCATCATGACAACATGAAGAGACAGGCAAACCAACAATGAAATCCATGGAAATGATATCCCATTTCCAATCCGGTACTAGATTAGGCTGCAAAAGCCCTACTGGGTGCTGATGCTCTACCTTCACTCGCTGACACTGTAAACACTTCGATACAAAATCAGTAATGTCACATTTCATACCCGCCCAATGATAAATCTGTCTAAGATCTACGTGCATCTTCTTGACACCTGGATGTGCCGAATAAGGTGCACGATGGGCCTCGGTCATGATCAAAACACGAAGACCCTCCAAAAGAGGTACATAGATCTGTCCATGGTGACGAAGAAGTCCATCTGCCTCAAGGTTATACCCAGAAAATCTACTCTCTAAAGGCCTTCCGGACTCTATCACAACTCTAACATCCTGATACCAAGTATCCTGAGGAAGAACTCCAAGAATTCTCTCTCTCAAGTCTACTCCAAGGGATAATGCTGAAACTTCATGCCGCCTACGACTCAAAGCATCTACTACTACGTTCTCTTTGCCCTGAATATAACGAACCTCAATATCATATTCGCAAAAGAATTTCATCCATCTTCGCTGTCGAGCATTCAAGTTTGGTTGTGTGAATATATACTGCAAACTGTGGTGATCACTATGCAGCTCAAATCGACGCCCTAACAAGAAATGCCACCATCGAACCAAAGCATGAACTATAGCTGCCAACTCTAAATCATGAACTGGATAGTTCAACTCGTGGTTCTTGAGTTTGCGTGACTCATAAGCAACCACACGTCCATCCTGCATAAGTACTGCACCTATACCTTCCAAAGAGGCATCTGTGCATACCATAAAATCTCCAGATGGATCAGGAACTGCCAAAATCGGAGCACTGACAAGGAGTTCCTTCAAGGTCTTAAAAGCTGCTTCACACTGTTCTGACCAAACAAACTTCTTCCCTTTTCTTTGAAGAGAAGTAATCGGATGTCCTATCCGGGAAAAGCCTTTAACAAAGCGACGGTAATATCTGGCCAAACCCATAAAACTCCTAACTTCTAAAACGTTGGTCGGCGTTGGCCAATCAACAATGGCTTGGATCTTTGAAGGATCCACAGATATACCTTCTCCTAAAACCACATGACCAAGATAGTTCACCTCAGTCTAGAAGAAGTCACACTTTGCTAAATTGGCATAGAGTTGATTTTCCCTTAAGCACTGCAATACCTGACGTAAGTGACCCTCATGCTCCTCCACAGATCTAGAATAAATCAGAATGTCATCCAAGAATACAATGACAAAACGATCAAGGTAGGTGCAAAAAACCCCATTCATTAAGCTCATGAAAACTGAAGGTGCGTTCGTCAACCCGAATGGCACAACTGTGAACTCATAGTGACCATAACGAGTACGAAATGTTGTCTTATGAATGTCTGCATCCTGAATGCGTAACTGATGTTATCTAGACTTCAGGTCAATCTTAGACAACACCTTGGCTCCCTTAACCTGATCAAAAAGGTCATCTATATGAGGCAATGGATATCTATTCCAGATGGTTACCTTATTCAGCTATCAGTAATCAATGCATAACCGAACAAAACCATCTTTCTTCTTAACAAAGATAACAGGCACACCCCAAGGGGAAACACTAGGACGAATGAATCCCTTGGCCAATAATTCTTCTATCTGCAATTTCAACTCACTTAACTCCTGAGTAGTCATCCGATATGGTGCTCTCAAAATAGGTTTTGCACCAGGAACCAAATCGACACGAAAGTCTATGTCTCACTTCGGAGGCATATCTGGAATATCCAATGGAAACACATCCACATACTCTCTAAGAATAGGATGACTATCAAGAGTGATTTCTTGACTCTCTGACTCATCCAAATCCTCAAGAGAAATTGCAAAAAGTTGACATCCTCTATGCATACACAGCTTAAGTTGCATAGCGGAGATCATATGCAGGGATATCGGCCTTTGTACTCCAACAATCTCCACTTCTCTGCCAAGGTCATCTAAACACACTACTGTCTTCTTGCGACAATCTACACGAGCACTGTGAGATGATAGCCAATCCATCCCCAATACAACTCCATAAGATCCCAAAGGAATAACCCGAAGGTCAACTGAAGTAACTATGGTTCCTAATTTCAACTCACAACTAGGAATAAAGGCATCTACAGAAACATGGACACCTGTAGCCAACTCTACTTGCCAGCTATCTGTCTTCTTAGCAGACGTAAGTCCGCACCGCTCCACAATGGATGAAGAAATAAAAGAATCAGAAGCTCTAGAATCAAAAAGTACAGAGATAGGGGTTCCATGCAACATACCTGCTGCCTCAATGGCTATACCTTGATGATCAGCTTGGCGGTCATCTACCACTGCAAATACTCTATGGGACCTCCCTACATCTCCTACTGTAGGTTCAGATGCTGCTGGCCTTTGACTACCTATGTTGTGGACATTTTGAGGGCACTGTGTAGCTCTGTAACCAAACTACCCACAAGAGAAGCAAGCTCCTCTATTACCTGTTGGTCCACTAGATTGCTAGAAACTTCCCTGACTAGGGGCGTGAGATGCACTCTGCGAGGCCTGTCCTATAGGGATCTATTTGCCCCTCTGCCAGTTCCTGCCCTTCTTATACTGAGAATTGCCACCTTGTTGGCCCTAGAACTGTTTTGGTTTTGACTGTTGTTGTTGTTGTTTCCCACTCTTAGCGGGTGCTTGAGGAGTTCTAAATGGTGCAGCTGACTGGAACTGATTTCCCCGAGCTTTATTTCCACTAGTAGGTGCACTTCCTATCTGCACACCTGTCTGACCACCAAGTGCACGACTAAGGTTCAGCTCAACTAATCTAGCCTTTGCCACGACTATCTCCATTGAAGCTGGCTCAAATACCCTCACACCTCCATTGATACGGTCGTTCAAACCTCTTAGGAAATGTTGGACAAGCATAGCCTCGTCATTACCAATTCTAGCATATTGTTTGAGCTCATAGAACCTGTGCTCATACTGGTTTACTGTCATCCCATACTGATGCAAGGCATAAAACTCATCTGCTCGAATCTGCCTACACTGGGGTGAGAGAAATCGTGCCCTGAATCTCTCCAAAAATAGTTCCCATGTGATGGTGTTAATGCATACACCGATCTTCTCCTCCTCTAATCTCCACCAGATTGAAGCAAATTTATTTAGATGCATAATAGCACATCTTGCCTTGGTGTTACTGCTGTATGGAAACATAGTGAAACACCGGTCCAACCCGATAAGCCAGGTCTCTGCCTCAAGACCAGTACCCATACCATCAAAGTAAGGAGGATTGGACCTCATCAAGTCCTTTATGTGACCCAAGGAAGGTGGATCTCAGACAGCTGGAATCTCCCCTCCTTGGTGATCTCTCTCTCTCTCTTTCCTCTGGAACCTGTTGAAGCGGCTCCTCAACCTGAGCATGAATAGGTTGCTCAAACTCAGGCCTTTGGCCCAACCTAGCCAGAACCTCCTGAAACATCTATCTTAGCTCTTCCCTTTCGGAAACATGTTCTCTTGCATGCTGAAAGTTCTGATGAACAGATTGTTCCTGCTCCTGATGAACTAACTGTTCCGACTCAACACTCACATGAGTGGGTGGTGGTGAAGGACCGTGATGGTTAGAACCACGGCCCCGTCCTCCACCTTTGCCTCCTTTGCGACCACCCGTACGACCACCTCCTCTAGCTTTCTTAGCCATGACCTGGTACCATAAAAGAGAAAAGGGTTCAAATCCATAGCAAGGATAAGACATGAGAGATACAAACATTTATGACCTAAGCAAGATGGTCAATGAAAGGCACACTACAAACCCAGAGTACCCAGTGTTGAAACTTGGCTTTGATACCAAATGTAATGCCCCGCCAGGAACCCAAAAAGAAAACAACACAACTAGGCAACTAAAGGGTGAAATAATTTATTTTTTTTGTTAAAGACTAAGTGCACTAACTATAACCATTGCACATTTAACAACACAACAGAAGTCTACCATATGTTTTCCTAAGGGTAACCAACGAAGATTAATTTCGTAGATTATATTAACACCACAGTTAATCCATTTAATTAGATAAATTGAAAACTTAAGTTTCAAACTACACATACATCCAAATTTCATAATAAAGAAATAAAAGTATTCCAATGTATCTAATTTCCATAAAACATTTAAACATAAGATCAAAACAATAACATTCATTTCACTGACATAATAATATTACAATATCCATAAATACATGGCTTCCAATAATACCACTGGTTACAAAGATACAATATCAAGGCTACATAAAAGTTGATACAATGACCACAAGGTCTCAACTGAACAACGATCTCGAACAAGAGCTGGTACACAAACCACGAACCAAGAAACACCAGTGAAGCCTTTCCTCGCCAGAAGATACAATCCAGATCATCCAATGGGAAGTGGTACTACCACCCGACCATGTGATCCCGAAATGGAACCACCCCACGTGCTAGGAGATAGTAGAAAACCCTCAAGCAAGCAAAATAAGACAAGTACAAAAAGACTACAAGACTCTGCAAACATCCATGTGACTCAACTCACAAAACACTAGTGACTCTAAGAAGAGAGTGTCATCGCATAGCTTGATGGTTACCATGGTACAGCCTCCATAGGTCCCAGCCCCCATCCTCGGGTTTCTCCTGGTAACCTCTCCCGAGCCTCCGGTTCCAACTAAGTCTCATGCGGACCCTACCAATCCTTTCGTGAAGACAAGGTGGTAAGTTTGTCATTCCAGGTCTTCTCGTAACATTATGAGCCCTGTACTAGCACTCACCTATGCACGAGCTACATTTATCTTAATTAATATTTAATCTACCCACCCCCTAATTAATTATTAGGTTATCACTTTTTAACTAACTTTTGACAGGTTATCCTGTCATCCACTTCGGGCACAGCCCCCGCTCGAAAGTCACTCTCTCTCCTAGGACACTAACAAGAAATGTTTCTCTCTACGAGAACTCTATGGTGAAACAAACAACCATAAACAATCCTGACAAGCACAGGTGAAGGATACAAATACCAACCCAAGATTGACCATTTGGACAAAAACACACAATGACTCATATCAAACAAGGTTTTACAACAACACCTGGTCTAGGAGAAATAATAACATAGGACACAATGACAATTTAACCAAAATACCAATGGAAATTAAGCTTGACTGAAAACACAAAATACACAAGATCCTATTACAGGCAATCTTTCCTTAAAAACAGCCAAAAGCATAAATAACATGCAATTTACGAATTTCCAGATAACAAGAATTTACCACTATTTAATACATAAACTTGACATTTGTCCAATAAAGTAAAATAAATTCACATATGTATTAATCTCCTAATGTATTTCCAATATGTATATCGAATTTAAAATTATAAGTTTTTTTTTCTTCTAAAATTACTAAATTCTAAATTTTTTATTCATATAGCAAAAATCTTTAAATTGACAATTAAAAATAAAACAACTATATATATATATATATATATACATATATATCTATTTAAATATACATATATATATTAACACATTATAATTATTTTATTATTATTTATTTATTATTTTAAAAAAAAAAAACTAAATAACAAATAAAATTAAAAAATTAAAATTAATTTTTTTTTAAACTATGTGATGGGCTACCAAGGTAGTGGTGCTACCATAGGCAACCAGCACTACCCTTAGGTAGCGCTACTATCCTATGGCAGCAGCCGCTACCTTTGGGTAGTGTTGTTGTCTTAAGGCAGTAGCCGCTACCCTTAGGTAGTGTTGTTGCCCTATGGCAGCAGCCACTACTGAAGGTAAAGCTACGTGGGTAGAGGCATAGCCTCCCCACTAAATTTAATAAATTAATTTTTTTTAATTAAATTTTTATTTTTTTTAAATTTTTTTTATATATTTGTTTTTAATAAAATTTTAACAGTAATAATAAAAAACTATATTTTTCCAATAATTCCATTTCCACATAATTTAATCCTTCTTCATATATATATATATATATATATATATATTTTAGGATTTAATTAACCCAAATAAATTTAATGTGTAATTAAATTTATTTTCTTAAGGTAATAAAACCATTTCTCAGAGATTCCATTAATAAGCAAAACTGTCATAGCCAAAACAAAATCAAACGAGAGGAGATAATTTCTTAGGTAAATACCCTTTCTCACAAATCTTGCGATTTCCATGCATCCTAAAATCTTGACAAATTTTCTATAATAATTTCTCTTAATTTTCTCAAAATTACATACTTCCCATAAGTTAGAAATACACATCAGGCATGGATTTTAAAACAAAACTCGAATTCACTAGAAGAGGGTTTGCATTTAAAAAAAATAACTTTACACACACACATCAATCATAAAAAAATAGAAATATTTACTAAAACCCACAACTAAGAAATTATCCAACCTGGTATAGCTTTTTTAGAAGAAATCTGTAGAAGAGCCCTAATCCCTTCAATAACTTCCAATAAATTTCTTCACCTAAATTCTTGACCTGTTCCCGTGTGTCTAAAACAATGACCTATTCCCCTATTTAAACTAAAATTCTAAGTTCAATAGCTTTTTTTCTCAAAAACCTAAATTTAGAATAAAAGTAATTTTTATTTTATTTTCTAAATTTATCACATGCAATAATTAAAAAAAAAACATTATTATTTCTTTTCTTTTCTCATGCACATTAATTAATTTTCTAAATAAAGAATTAAAACAATATTTTAATTCTAATTAATCATTTTATTCATTTATTTAATTATAACTTTAGAAAATAATAAATACAATTAATCTAATTTATTTTTAAAATAAAAATATATTTCTAATACCATGCAGCTTAATTTAATAATTCTTTTAAATAACTAAATTTATAATCTCAATGCATAAACAATACAATAATAAAATAATTTCATAAACTTAATTAATTAATTAATTAAATCCACTTAAAACAATCAAATTAAACAAATCTCAAGCAATTACCCATAAAAGATAAAATGACAAAATACGAAGGCCGAACAAACTTAACAAGACGACCAACTGACAATACTCGCATGAGTGTAACTAAGTAAAAATAGGGTCAACTACTATCTCCTCCACTTCCATTAGAAAATATAAGGCACGCTCAGACCTGTGAAGCCAGGTGAAGACGATACCCCGTACCTACCCGGTACTTGTACCTGCAATAATATGCATCACTGAACCACACATGCATATATATACAATATAGAAAACACAGCATACACACCGATGAAGGAGAATCGCGACGTTCCCTGTCTCACCAAAATAAGTGAAGGAAAATCGTCCCCTTGCATCCAATACACTCGTAAACACACAACATATAATTACACATTGCATAGATAAAGTAAAATGTCAGTACATAGCAATAATCCATAAAATGCCATAAATCACAAGTACTAAAATACTACAAATAAATTATACATCTCATCTCCAGATAAAGCATAATGTCATAAAAATCTGAATAACATATCATGGTAATGTATCCACTGAAAACAACCAATAATAAAATATGAGTCTAATGAGTTCAAACTAGTAGGGGTACTACATTTGCAGTGTTCTATAACTTTCAAATTTCAGTTTAGATCAGTTTATCAAGTACCCATTTCAAGGGGTGAGCTGAAAGTCCATCATAGGTACAAATTCAAATTTTACCAAGTGGCTTACTTTGAGGCTTTCCATTTCATGACCAGTTGATTGTCATGCTAAAAGGAATCTAACCCTATACTGTATGCATATAGGTGAGTCTACAAGCCAAATTTCAAGTCTTCATCAATTCATTTGGTCAGTTTGGTAAGCTTAATCCATTTGCAGTTTGTATTGTTTGCATAAGTCCCTGTTTCAATAGCTAGTCAGAGCCCTATTTTGCACATGTGTAAAAGATGCCCAGGTGAGTGTCATGTCAGGATGTTTATTCCAGGCTACTGCTAGCTATATTTTCGGTTTGAAGCTCCTGCCAATCCGCTTGATCAGTTTTCCGAGATGGTTTCTTGAGCCATTTTATTCAGTTTTCTGCACTTTCATTGTTGCCTTTATTAAGTTGTCATTTTCATGAGCTCACCATTTGCACCCTATCAGCTTCCCGGTCAAACTGAGCATTCCATGGTTTTCCTTGTACTTCAAAGTATCTATGCCCCAGATTTGGGGATCCATGAAGAACATTTGATATTTTTAATGTGTGCACTTTGTCGTCCCTGCACATTGATTTTATTAGGTTCAAATGCTGACAGAGCCATTTAATCAACTTTGTGCATTAATATTTCTTCACAAAGGATTCATCTTGAGAAATGGTTTTGTAGAGTAAATGCCAGTATATCAGATAGCACGCCTATTAGTTTGTGAAGTCCAGGAAGTTGTTTTGACAGGTTTTTAAAATGCATCTTTGGGTTTAAATGCGATAATATGACACAAGTGCTTGAAAGTTGCAAGTTGCCATTGAGTTGCAAAACTCAATTTAATGATCAGATAATGGTGCAAATCAACTCCGGAGGCATGTTCAAGATGTCTGAAGGCTTTTAATGGGTCAGTGGCATGAAAACAAAAAAAAATTTAGTCGGACCCACTTTGAGGCCCGACCTGACTTGTAGCTTCATGTGTTTTTTCAGACAAAGTTTAAATTGTTATTTTAAATCATGTGTGTTATGATTTAAGAGATATAGAAGAAGCTAGATAATATTATAAGAGAAATATAGACATTAATGGTACATTGAAGCAGATGCCTGGCTATTTGATAGCTGAAAGGGCATAAAACCAAAGTTTTCAAATTTTGGTAGCATTCTCCTTGTTGTGAGTGGTGTTTGAAGAGGCCCATTAAATTTCAACAAATGTAGTTGACATGTGTAAACTATTTTCCTCTTGGGCGCCAATTGGGGTTTTAAAGGGATATGAAGCTTTCACCAATGAAATTGGCAAGTATAAATGTCAAATTCCTCCCTCATGTGGTGTTATGGGTAAAGCAATTTCCATTGAAATCCCCAAGCAAAGCGCCTAGCTCCTCCCTGCACGTGAAACTTCCAAACAAAAGGCAATTGGCAGGTGTAATGCCAAAACCCCCATTTTTGGCGTGGTTTGGAAAAGTTAGAACTGGCAAATGCACTTGGCAAGTGGTGCATGGCTGTTGAAAAAAAACCTCAGAAACTTTCAGCGAATGCAATGTGCAGGTGCGGAGCCTCCCTCCTCCTTCGCGTGGTGTGAACAAGGCAATAAACCTCTAAGAAAATTTCAACTGGCAGGCGTTAAAGCCATCATCTCATGCATTCAGAGGAAAGGCTCGGGAATTTTCAAGCAAATGAAATCACTAGGCATAATGTCTTTATCCCACATTGGTTGTGCATAGGAAATCTTTTGTATTTAAATGTAAAGCTGCACACATTCATGGTGTCGCAATGCGAAAATGCTCAACGATTAACCATCGCAACTCAGCAAACAAGTGGTGGGACCCGACAGGAGAGCAGTTCAGGCAAGTTAAGGATCGAGCAAGTCCGAGAAGATCCAACAGTTGTCGCTATACCGCGATGAGAAATAGCTCGCCGGTTAATCATCGTGACTTGGCGACAAGGTGGGCCCAGGTCCAGTGGTGGTTCCGACTCAAGGTGAGGTGGCAGACAGGTGGAAGGCTAGGTGGTTCTCAGGTGTACCCACGGGCGAATCAGATTGTGACACATGGCACGGATGACACACAACAAAGGAAAAATTAAAATTACAAATATAGTTCCAACTATAGTAAAAATTCAAAAATTTAAATGACTGTTGTGCATCTGAGAGATTAATGGTTGAGGGGTTTTTTTTTGCCCAAATATGAAAGTATTATATACCGTTGGAAAGCTCTCGGAACGGGGAGTTGTTTTTTGCTATTAGTTTCAACAAATATCAGATATTTTGAGAGTAGTTTCCGCGGGGAAGGATGCAAAGAATTTTTTAGTTGGGCAAAGAGGACAGTTGGCAATTTGTGATGCAGATCTGATCTTTTCCCCCTTATTTATATTCTCAATTCTTCTCATTTGTAGGGGTTCCAATTTTTGAGATATTCTCGAAGGGAGATTTCCAAGAGGGGTTCCAGTCTGGTGTATTTAATTTTCTGATTTGTAACTGTTGATGTTCCTATTCTTCTGTCATTGAATAGATGCATTTAGCTGTAAATTCTTAGTTGCATGTTGCATATATGCAGTTCCATTGGATTGACTTCAAGCATTTTTTCAATTTCAATAAATCCAGTCTTCAAGGAAGTTTGGGTTTATCCTCCCACGAGAGAGTGTAATTCTTGTTCTTAGGCATCCTTTACATAAGGGATTTAAATTCTATGAGCAAAAATTGTGAAATAGAATTAATGTTTTGATATGTATGATCCTTTGTTTGAGTTTAGAATGTATTAATGTGAGGCATTAATACAGGGATATCTTTTCAATGAATCTGATGTGCAGCTTGGATTTCATTTGTGGTTATTTGTATTGACTCTATGCCCGGATTGAGGCATTGATCTGTTACAGCTAGAGGTTACTTGCAGCACTTTAAAAATCAAATCAAAATATCTTTCTTTTCTATTTTGTGGAAATGTTTCACTTATCTCAGGTTCAAACCTGTTGAGTTGTCAATATAGATTTAGCCTATCTATAGTACCCTCCTTGTTTTTGAACCTTTAATGAGATCTATCTACTTTTGTTGATGCTTTATGTCTTGTGTGTAGAGGGTCTAATCTTATGCATCAAAGGTACACCCACCTAGGTTTTGCAGAGCCTTAAGAGTAGAAGGATTTTTATCCTCGTTATGTTGTCCCAAGCCCTGAAATGTTTCATAGATTGAAATTGGCTATTTCAAAGATAGATTGTAGGTGAACTTGGGTTACTCATTTTTTAGAACAATAAAAATGGTGACTCTGCTGGGGAAGAATGAATGTAAAATTTTTGTCAAGTCAAATCCATGAGTCTCACCAAAATTCATTTGGGGAAGAGTCTCAAAAGTTTATAAATCTGAAAGTTACTTTCAGATTTGAAAGTGTATATCCTGGAAGGTTTTGTTGCTGTGAAATTTGAAAATATTATGTGACTCTGCTGTGAGGTGTGACCCAGAAATCTAAAAGTGTTTCAGAGTGAAGATTAGTGGTTGAAATTTTATTCCTCCTTAGGGAGGTGGCGACTCTGTAAGAACGAACCTGAGATTTGGAGGTGCTCTTCAAATTCTCAGTCAGAAATGAAGTGAACAACAACAGTAAATTTACTCCTGGTATTCCTCATTGTTGAGATAATTATTTGTTCCTTATTAGGTGAAAAGGTCACCATAGAAAGGAAAATAAATTTGCACTTCACATACTTCCTGTTTTGAAAAGTTTCAGTTAAAGCATGGGTGAAGTATTTTGAATAATAGGGAAGGCAGACTCTAGCTGCAATAATTCTTATTGGTTGAAAATAGTGAATGTATTCAAGCAAGGTTGTAGCTAGCAATGGATTGTTGTAGAAATTTCTCTATTAAAGGTTATGTGTCATTCTGTTTTGATGGCATACCTGGTTACCCAAATCAGATTCCAAGTGACATTAGGAAGCACTTACCATTGTTTAATGGGGACCAATTACAATCAGCAAGAATGCATGTGCAAAACTTTGTTGATTTAATGAATGACTATGATATCTATCATGAGGATATTTGCATGAAGTTGCTTGTGTGGATCTTGAAAAGGGATGCCAGGATTTGGTTCTCGTGTGCAAGAAGTTGTTATTCCCTCATGGGAAGAACTAGTTGCATCTTTTCTTGAGCAATTTGCTAAGAGAATAAACTTTAATGATATGCTGAGGAAGTCGATGGAGATTAGAGTTGAGGAAGGTGAATTAGTGCCAGCCTTCAATGTCAGATTTTCCAAAGCACTGGTTGAGATCCCAAAAGGGTATAGACTAAATGACGAAGTGTCTTTAGTGATTTATTTGGATGCCTTTGGAAGTAAGATAGAGTTACAGGTTGAGGGATAAAGAGCCAAAGACATTACATCAGGCTTTTGTGACAACCATGGACATAGAGAAAAACTTAAAATATGGTATTCCTAAAGGATTTTATTCTATCGGTGTCCACTGTCATAGTGTTTGTAATGCAGCAATTAAGTGTGAAGTGCGAAGTAATATTCAAAGCTTTGGTGTTCATACTTGTGTTGGCAACACTGATAATTAAATTCCAAATGAAAATCAAAGTTGTTTGGTGCAAACAATGGTTGATCCTCATATAGATATTGATAATGCCAATTGTGCTGAAGATGAAATGAGAGTACTTTCATATTTCACTTCTTGTAATCATGTTGATGATCTTTCTAATATGAAAGTTGTGCACCAAATTAATTCAGAAAATTTTAACAGTGCACATGATTGCAATGAAAATACAACCCACATTGATGAACATATTTGTAAAGAATGTTGCATTGAATAGCAAAGTGCAATTCAATTGTAGAGGATTGTGGAACTTAGAAAAGCTCTTGTAATTGCGGACAAGAAAGTTCAAATGTTGGAGAGCCTGAGAGTTATGAATAAAGACCTTTTGCAATGTGAAAATTTAAGTGAACATGCTAGAAATTCATCTGATGAAGTTAATCATGCATCTCATAACGATGATGATGATGAAAACAATGATGGTGATGAGGATTGGTCTTTACATGTCACTAATGTATATCATGGTAAACATGAAAGTGTTGAACGACAGTGTGCAACTCTTCTTGAAAGGATTGAACAATTGAATGCATCAATTAATGATAACATGAAGGAAATTGCAAATACTCACCATGTTTCAGCAGAGGCTGAAGAGAAGTCTTATGACAAGGAATTATCAACAAAAGAATGTGAGAACCACAGTCATGAAGATACAGCTAAAGACAGCAGTAATTCTTTTGTTGACATAAATATTGATGTCCATAATCCTGAAAAATATTTCTGCATATGCTGATGAAGAGCTTATTGCTTGTGAAGATGTGGATAATTACTCATATGCCAGTAACAATGATGAAACCGTTGAAGTTCATTGTTACCTTGATATACATGCTGATATTCCTCGCCAAGATAATTCCAATGAAAATGAGAATAATGATTATAATTCATTTTCAGATTTGGATGAACCTACATTTGAAGGTTTTCAAAGTGAGACATACTATAAAGAGGATGTGAATGTTGATGGCATGTTTGAACTATATATGGAGTTCTTTGCCTTTGATATAAATGTTCATAGGGTTGATGTCATTGATGAAAATGCTGAAGTTTCCCCTTGTGTTGAACAAGTTTTTGATGTTGATGAAGTTCCAAACAACAGTAGCATGTGTTGTAAAAAATTACTTCATGATGAACATAAGAGGCATGGGTTGTGTGATGATTATTTCAGACCACAAATGGAAGTTTTTCAGGTGGATGTAAGTCTGAATGAGAAAGATTTAGCTGAGAATTTTCTTCAGCCAGAAGTATGCATTCTTTTTCGTGATTGGGATGTTGAGAATGCTGATGTATTGAGAATGATGAACAAGGATAATATAAAGTGTGATTAACATAGTGAAGTACCACATTTGGACCAAAATGTTTATGTTCCTTGTTTGTATCAATTGGTTATTAATGTCCCGCATTCTATGAATTTAAATGATAACAAGGCATGTGCTGATGAGAACTACAGTGGTGAAAATGAATGTTTTATTTTTTAAATTCAGCATGATGATGCCCTTGCAAAGGATAGAGTTGATTGGGATAGTGAAATGTATGGCAGCTTGTGGGAAGACCTTTATAGTGATTTGTCTCATGATTTTACTTTTGTTAAAGTAGTGTGTGGCTATAAAGTTCAAAATCAGGCAAAAGGTGTGCACACCAGCTGTTGTAGTAATGAGATGAAAGGGGTTGATTATAAGGATTATGCTTAGTTGTTGTTGAAAGTTTCCTCTGTTTGGATCATTACATCAGGTGATGAGAATTAGATTTTTGACAGAGGTAAATGCTAAGATTGTTCGGGGCAGTGTATAATCAGTTGTAAGTATGTTTGTACATTTGTATAGTCGCTTTGCTTTCAGTTGTGTGGTTTTCAATAAGGAGCCCTGTTGTTTGGGTAGAATAAGGAACCCCTATTTTTGAGAAGAAGAGAAGCAATCTATTTTTAGGTGGTCTTCTCTACCAAAGATTCTAGATTCTTGTGTTGATCTTGATATCAACCATCCCCAGTCAGAGCCACTATTGGGACTCATAAATTTGAATGAATTTGAGAGGCCCATTTCAAAATTTTGCTCTGCAATTTCACATGAATACCTAGTGAATAAACTTGAATGGTCTAGTTTGAGGGCATGTAAAATGGAGCCAGCTGATTGTCAAGGGGTAAGGCTTGGGAAATGTGTCCTACACCTTTCATTTGACCTATGCAGTGTTCTACAAATTTTAGATTTCAATTTGGATCAGTTTATCAAGTACCCATTTCAAGGGGTGAGTTGAAAGTCCATCATAGGTACAAATTCAGATTTTACCAAGTAGCTTACTTTGAGGCTTTGCATTTCATGACCAGTTGATTCTCATGTTAAAAGGAATCTGCCCCTGAACTGTATGCATATAGTTGAGTCTACATGCCAAGTTTCAAGTCTTCATCAATTCATTTGGTCAGTTTGGTAAGCTTAATCCATTTGCAGTTTGTATTGTTTGCATAAGTCCCTGTTTCAACAGCTAGTCAAAGCCCTACTTTGCACGTGTAAAAGATGCCCAGTTGAGTTTCATGTCATGATGTTTATTTCAGGCTACTGCTAGTATGAAAGACAAGCTATGTTCCGGTTTGAAGCTCCTGCCAATCCACTTGATCAGTTTTTCGAGATGGTTTCTTGAGCCATTTTATTCAGTTTTTTGCACTTTCATTGTTGCCTTTGTTAAGTTGCCATTTTCATGAGCTCACCATTTGCACCCTATCAGCTTCCCAGTCAAAGAGAGAATTTCATGGTTTTCCTTGTACTTCAAAGTATCTATGCCCCAGATTTGGGGATCCACGGAGACCATTTGATATTTTTAATGTGTGCACTTTGTGGTCCTTGCACATTGATTTTATCAAGTTCAAATGCTGACAGAGCCATTTAATCAACTTTGTGCATTAATATTTCTTCACCCGGGATTCGTCTTGATTAATGGTTTTGCAGAGTAAATGCCAGTATATCAGACAGTACGCCTATCAGTTTGTGAAGTCCAAAAACTTGTTTTGACTAGTTTTTAAAATGCATCTTTGGGTTTAAATGCGAAAAATATGACACAAGCACCTAAAAGTTGCAAGTTGCCATTCAGTTGCAAAACTCAGTTTAATGATCGGATAATGGTTCAAATCAACTCCGGAGGCATGTTCAAGATGCCTGAAGGCTTTTGAAGGGTCAATGGCATGAAAACAAAAAAAAATTTAGTCAGACTCACTTTTGGGCCCGACCTGACTTGTAGCTTCATGTGTTTTTTCAGGCAAATTTTAAATTGTTATTTTAAATCATGTGTTTTATGATTTAAGAGATATAGAAGAAGCTAGAGAATATTATAAGATAAATATGGGCATTAATGGTACATTGAAGCAGATGCTTGGCTATTTGATAGCTGAAAGGGCGTAAAACCAAAGTTTTCAAATTTTGGTAGCATTCTCCCTGCTGTGCATGGTGTTTGGAGAAGCCCATTAAATTTTAACAATTGCAGTTGACATGTGTAAACTATTTTCCTCTTGGGCACCAATTGGGGTTTTAAAGGGATATGAAGCTTTCACCAATGAAATTGGCAGGTATAAATGTCAAATTCCTCCCTCATGTGGTGGTATGGGTAAAGCGATTTCCATTGAAACCCCCAGGCAAAGCACCTAGCTCCTCCCTGCACATGAAACTTCCAAACAAAAGGCAATTGGCAGGTGTAATGCCAAAATCCCCATTTTGGCATGGTTTGGAAAAGTTAAAACTGGCAAATACACTTGGTAGGTGGTGCGTGGCTGTTGAAAAAAGCCTCAGAAACTTTCAGCGAATGCAATCTGCAGGTGCAGAGCCTCCCTCCTCCTTCGCGTGGTGTGAACAAGGCAATAAACCTCTAAGCAAATTTCAACTGGCAAGCGTTAAAGCCATCATCTCATGTGTTCAGAGGAAAGGCTCAAAAATTTTCAAGCAAATGAAATCACCAGGCATAATGCCATTATCCCACATTGGTTGTGCATAGGAAATCTTTTGTATTTAAATGTAAAGTTGCACACATTCATGGTGTCAAAGCTTAAAGGCTTTTGGCAAGAGGCTGTCTGGCGACCCAATGGACCTCGCACCCCCACACACTTCCCGAGGCATCCAAATTTGCGACAAAAGGGCGAATTAACAAGCGAGCAAGTTGCAGATGATCTGATGGCCGTCGCTATACCGCAATGCGAAAATGCTCGACGGTTAACTATCGCAACTTAGCAACCAAGTGCTGGGACTCGATAGGAGAGCAGCTCAGGCAAGTTAAAGATCGAGCAAGCCCGAGAAGATCCAATGGTTGTCACTATACCGCGATAAGAAATAGCTCACCGGTTAATCATCATGACTTGGCGACAAGACGGGCCCAAGTCCAGTGGCAGGTCCGTCTCAAGGTGAGGTGGCAGATAGGTGACAGGCTAGGTGGTGCCCAAGTGTACCCACGAGTGAATCAGATTGTGACACATGGCACGAATGACGCACAACAAAGGAAAAATTAAAATTACATATATAGTTCCAACTATAGTAAAAATTCAAAAATTTAAATGGTTGTTGTGCATTCGAGAGATTGATGGTTGAGGGGTTATTTTTTTCCCAAATATGCAAGTATTACATACCGTTGGAAAGCTCTCGGAATGGGGAGTTGGTTTTTTCTATCAGTTTCAACAAATATCAGATATTCTAAGAGTAGTTTCCACGGGGAAGGATGCCAATAATTTTCCAGTTGGGGAAAGAGGACAGTTGGCAATTTGTGATGTAGATCTGATCTTTTCCCCCTTCTTTATATTCTCAATTCTTCTCATTTGTAGGGGTTCCAATTTTTGAGAAATTCTCGAAGGGAGGTTTCCAAGAGGGGTTCCAATCTGGTGCATTTAATTTTATGATTTGTAACTGTTGAAGTTCGTATTCTTCTGTCATTGAATAGATGCATTTAGCTATAAATTCTTAGTTGCAGGTCGCATATATGTAAGGCATATATGCGACCCATTGGATTGTCTTCAGGCATTTTTTCAATTTCAATAAATCCAGTCTTCAAGGGAGTTTGGGTTTATCCTCCCACGGGAGAGTGTAATTCCTATTCTTAGGCATCCTTTACAGAAGGGATTTAAATTCTATGAGCAAAAATTGTGAAACGGAATTAATGTTTGGATATGTATGATCCTTTGTTTGAGTTTAGAATGTATTAATGTCAGGCATTAATACAAGGATATTTTTTCAATGAATTTGATGTGTAGCTTGGATTTCATTTGTGGTTATTTGTATTGACTCTATGCCCGGATTGAGGCACTGATCTGTTACAGCTAGAGGTTACTTGCAGCACTTTAAAAATCAAATCAGAATATCTTTCTTTTCTGTTTTGTGGAAATGTTCCACTTATCTCATGTTCAAACCTGTTGAGTTGTCAATGTAGATTTAGCCTATCTACATTACCCTCCTTGTTTTGAACCTTTAATGAGATCTATCTGCTTTTTTTGATGCTTTCTGTCTTGTGTGTAGAGGGTCTAATCTTATGCATCAAAGGTACACCCACCTAGGTTTTGCAGAGCATGAAGAGTAGAAGGATTTTTATCCTTATTATGTTATCCCAAGCCCTGAAATGTTTCATAGATAGAAATTGGCTATTTCATAGATAGATTGCAGGTGAACTTGGGTTACTCATTTTTTAGAACAACAATCTCTATGGGACACCTAATAATATAACTTCTTTAATTGATCCTATGAAAGAATCTAAAGCTCAAATTGTGTTCACACAAGATGAGTTACCCTTTCATGAGATCCACAATCAATATTATTCTCTTATGATTGTTGTTCTTATCAATGGTAATTGTATAAGAAGAACCTTAGTAGATAATGGGTCTAGCCTTAATATTTGTAGCATTGATTCATTGTATAAGCTCAAAGTGGATCCATCTCTTATTCAACCCGATTCTCTTTCTATTCATGGCTTTGACAATGTTGCTAAACCATCTTTAGGTATTATAACCTTTCCTATTAAGGTAGGACCTGTTATTTTACCTACACCTATTCACGTCATGCCTGGTAGACTTACAATCTTCTATTAGGATGACCTTGGCTTCATAGTATGCAAGTTGTCCCTTCTACTCTTCATCATAGTGTTAAATTCATTTATAACAACAAGATGTATACTTTGTTTGCTAATACTAATTTACAAGCCTGTTCGAAAACATCATCTAATTCTAAACCTTCTTCACCTTATTCTAATTCTTCTACTCCTCAAGTTGAAACACCATCTCCTCCTAAAGATACTTCCTCGTCTGAAGAGGTGCTCTTAGAAGGCAATTGAGGGTCCTTAGATTTTACGCCCACCTTTATAGGAGAATATAAAATCCCCCCAAGAGAGCCTAAGACTAAAAAGGAAGATGATATGGTGAAAACTAAAAAGCAACCTACTTTGTCTAAACAGCTTAGTAACCATTTTGTGTCTGCTTCTAATTCAAACAATTCTTCAAAATCTTCTTATGACATTGAGACTTATGAGGCCCCGTCATCTCTTTCCGATCTGGCATCCCTTTATGGTCTAGGTTTTCACATTTTAGCTAAAAGTAGATATAATGACAATGGTTGTGGTGCAAATGAACAAGGGATTAAAGTTCCTTTAGAAAATAACATACGTGAAGCTTTATTTGAACTTGGATATAATCCTTCAAAGCCCACCAAAGCATCTAAAAGACCATCTCTCAATGTGAATGCCATATTTAGTGGTGATGATGATTTCATCTCAATTATATCATCCTCTACATCTCTCAACACTCATCCCACTCATAAGGAAATTATGACGATTGGCAAGTCTCTTTATCAATCTCCCGAAGAGATTGACAATCCAATTCATGAGGATTTATCTTATATTAATTCCAATACCCTCCTTTATAGAAATGAGGCCCTAATGAATAATAATTTTCCCTCTCCTAAAATTTCTTTTATGTACGAGGAAGTTTGTGTGCAAGAGGAACATGACTTAGTGGCCTATTCTTCTCCTAGAGACCACTTTCTTGATCAAGACATTTAAATACTTATCATCTTATACATGTTATTGATCTTATTGATTGTAGAGCCTTTAGCATGTCATATTCAACTTCTTCATCCAATCTATCATATAATTAAAGAACATTGATAGCTATTATGTTGCTCTTCATTATGTGACATTGGTAGCTTATCTATTGGGGGCTCATTGTCATTCATGATAGTACAATTTCACATGGACTTTGGAAGCAACATAATAGCCTATTTTTGTACCACCACTTGTCTCTATGTATGGGCAAGAATGATTTCAAACATCCCTACTTCAAATTAAGCTTTCCCTTTTGTGAAGTAATGTCTTCTATAAGGATATTTTATTGATTGTGGAGGTGCATATCCCTGTTGGGAATCTCCTTCCTCTTATTGGAACAAGTATCCCTAATGAGGATCTTAATTACATTTCGTTAATTGGGACCTCTTAGAGTTGGAAGTCTATAATCATTCATCAAATCCTTTTCTTTATTGAGAGGCATCTTTTATAATGAACCCTTCTATATGGTGGACATGCTTATCCCTAATGAGGATCTATTTCCTTCTCTTAGAAGAGTGTTTCTTTTATAAATGATCTCTCTTTGGTGTCCTTGTCTCTACTTGGGGGAAAAGAATGATATTTCACTCCTTGATATTTTCTTCAATGATTCACCTTTCCTTTGTTGAGTTACATTTTTCATTTGATGTCATTTCTCGCATAGAATATGTGTGTTCCTTTTTTAGGACCTATTCTCTATATGAAATGATACATCTTTCATGGATGATCTCTCCTTAGTGAAAGTGTGCAATATTTCACTAAGAATCCACTTTTTCTTAAATATTGGAGAAGGTGTGTATTCTTATTTTCTTTCTCATCTTTTTTTTTTTTAAGATGTTATCTTTATCAAAGATCCCCTCTATTCTCGAAGGTGTATGTCTTTGAATAATGATCTCTTCCTCCTTTTATTTGTAAAACAAATACCTTTACACTTGTCATTATTTAAAAGGTAATTCTTTTCCAAACCCCAATTTTGCATTTTGCACTTAAATCTTTTGCATCACGAACTAGAGGACTCTGATTTCCGCACCATTGGTTGTGTTGGAATCATGTTTCAATTCTCTTTCTTACCAAATGATCCTCGATTAGTTTTAAACTTTTATCAGAACTTGTTGTGAGCATTTGTCATCAAATTCCTTCACAATTCGATGTGGTAAACATGATATCCTGTTTCAACTCACTAATTAGCAAGCCGAAACAAGGGGGCATATAGCTAACCTCAAATTTCATCACTCATAGTAAGCATTTTAGGTGATTTTGAGATTTCAACTAACAATGTGGTTTTATAGGATCAGGTTCCTAACGTTGTACTCCAGATATCGTTAGGGGCTTCACTTGACATATTATGGACATATCCTTTTTCCCATGAATGTTTACTTTTCTATACTTTAGCTTGCATATGCATAATGTCATATGACCGCTAAAGTGTGGGCTAAATGTAGCGTCGTAAATTGTACACCCCTAATTAGGTTTGTACAATTACATGCTTGTTAGGACAAGCCTTAGTGTGTCCCATTGTATTTTGCATTTTCAAAGTTCCTTTAAGCATTTAATTATTAATTTATAAAATCTAAAGTCCTCTCTCATCAATTCACTTATTATAAAACTAGGCCCTTAACCTGAGTGTGCCCTTGTTTATTGTCATTTTAATTAATCCTAATAAAGTCCTATTACTCATCTTTAAGGCTCATTTTCACACATCTAAACACCTTGGATTGATGCACAAATTTGGATTTGAATTTGTAATCACGATATCTTGCATCCTTAGAAATTTGGGAAAAAGTCGGTCAAATCGAAGCGACCACCACATTGGTCCCAACTTTTTCTCCCCAAATTTCAGGAGCTTAATTTGGCGTTATTATAATGTTCAAATCTCGCTTTGTGCAAAATTTTATCAATTTTAGGTCGGCCTATGATCAAAATTAAAGTGAGGGTTTCATATTATAACCTTATCTTTCCTATTTGAAGGATCCATTCATTAATAATTGAAGGAGACTCTTATGAAGAAAAAGTCCAGGTTTTATGTGAAGTCATCAATCAGAAAATTCATCATTCATCAAGTCTTCATCAACATTTGTTAACATCCATGGAAGCTTAGGAGATATTGAAGAATAATAAGGAGATCACTGACTGTTGATTGGCTTGTACCTCTCCCTTAGGGTTTGGTATGGTTTCATGTTATTTTCATATCTCTATGTAAGTTTTCAGATCTACATATCATTCATTTTCAGATTTTCATTATTGCTTTAGATCTACATTGCATTTGTGATTTGAAGCACTACATTACATTCATTTAAGGTTTTTACTCCAAACATAGGGTAGAACTCCAGTTTGCGTTTTAGCTCATAGGAATCTTACAAACACATGAGATCCCAAGCCACACACACTTTTCAATACATTATTGGCTATTTGTGGAGGTGGAAATCACCAAAACAGGGGGTTTAACTAAGGGAAAGCCCTATATAACCACAAACACACCATTTTCCATCTTACAGGCACAAGTATAGGTTTCCATCGGAGAGGGCAATTTCTGAGAGATCTCAACAATCTATCACAGACCCATTTCAAGAATTTGGCCCTGGATCTCGGGGACCAGAGTGCCCAGTGCCCTAGTCCTCAGGACAAGAGCGCCCAACACCCTTTTCCTCCTCGATCAAGTGCATATTTTCGCAGTTCAGATTCATAGAAGTTCAATTTGCTGATTTGCAAATTCTAGCTTAGTACAGTCACTGTGACTAGATTGCCCAATACCTTGGTCTTTCTCAATCGGGCCCAAATTTCAACATCAGGTGAAAATTAGAATTCCCCTCTCATATATATATTCTATGTCTCAGTTTCAGTTCTATATCTGTCTAATATTTACTATTATTCTAGTTGTTTTCATTACTCCTATTACCATAGCTTTGCATTCTCCTACATTGAGCACATTCCCTTTCATATCAACGAAGGAGTAGAAACCCTAAGAGTATTCCTTGACTCTCTTTCACAAGAAGTAGTCAAAGTGAAACACTTCCTTAGACTCTTTCGTATTTCAATGTATGGATGAAAATGGGATTAGGTACTAGTTTACCCCATTCTATTTTTTACCATAATAATAGGGATTGTTAATTTGTGCGTCATCAAGATCTCCTCGAGAAGTTAAGCTCTTCTCCAAGGAACCAAATCTCTAATACCAATTGTTGAATATTCTAAGACACAAGACAACTGAGAGGGGGGGTTGAATCAGTTGTATAAAAATCTTTAATTTAATTTCTTAAATTAGATGATGTAGGAGCATCCCTGGTACTTGGCAATCTTGCATCATCCAAAAATATTCCTTTTCAGTTTATTTTCTGTTTTGCAGTTTCAACATTTCTTTTTGCATTTTCTTGCATTTTCTCATTGGATCTTGTGAAGCTAGATTTTGCTTATGGACATGATTATATTCCTTTTCCCAAATCTGTGGAATATTTGGATCTTATTTCGATAAGTTATCGATTTCGGATTCCGAGATAGTTTTTTGGCTTAGAACTCTACAACCACCCGGACCTATCCTGCTATTGGAAAATCTTGCGAAGCCTCAATGCGTTGTTCCAATGTTCCTTGGTGTGTGGTCGAACTTCCTTTTGATCCGCACTTCTTCCTATGAATTTTTTGGAGGATTCTCATTGGCGGAGGCCAACTTGGTGGTTTTACACATTTCATCATGTTCATCGTTGTTTGATTCTTCTTAGGCCGACCCGGATCCCTCTAGAACCTATAAATCAATGTAATTTAGCTTGTAGTAATAAGTTTTTAGAACCGGGAAGATCTATCTTGACATTAAGAGGTCCGGAGTAGACTAGGATTGTAATTGAGCATGTCTGTATCATGCTAGTGAGTCGAATCTTCTAGCCCACATGTTGCTGGCAGACTGTAAACAGTTTTCATAATATAATTAATCATATTTGTGTTGCCTCCATCATCCTATCTTGCTTTTGTTGTGTTTTAACTCTTTCTACACGGTCCAGATAGATCTCGTTGAGGTCCCTCCTAGCTGTGACTACACCAAGTGGTATCAGAGCGGGTTTCATTCCAGAGGTTTTGTCTTGAAGATCTTGTTGTGGGGTGGCGGATTGTGGATACAACCTGTAGTGCTAGAGGAATAGTGTAAAGATGGCATGAGGAGGAAATAGGAATGGTGGAGCACGTCGAAATACCGACCCTGCTGTAATGGAAATGTTGAGAGGAATTGCAGTCTAGTTGGAATCTATTGAAACAACCTAGAGAAGAGGTTGACATATTGAAGATGTGAGCGAAGATGAGGAAGAAGAAGCATCGGCAGAACAAGTAGAAAATCCATCGGCGATCGATTCGAATGAGGAGAGGTTCTTGAGGGTTTTGAGTAGGGCAAACACCAAACCATAATTTACCCAATCGGAGTATGATGGAAAGTTGGATTCAAATGAATTAATGGATTGGATCTCGGAGATGGAAAAGTATTTTGATTTTAAGAACACCGCAGAAGAAAGAAAGGTGAAATATGCCTGTACTAGGTTGAAAGGTCATGTGTCTCTTTGGTGGGAACATTTACATGTTGATAGAAAAAGAAGAGGTAAGGAGAAGATCAAATCATGGGAGTGGATGGTTGCTAAGTTATAGTCAAAGTTAATTCCAGTTGATTATCAAGTAAACTTGTTCTAGAAGTTACAGAACTTGAAACAAAAAGAATCAAGCGTGAAGGAGCACACTGAAGCATTTTACAAGTTGAATATCAGATTCAGACATGTTGATGATGAGGTTGAACAAGTTGCAAGATATTTGAATGGGTTGCAGATGTCTATACAAGATGAACTCAGTTTGATCAAATTGCAGAGTGTTGAGGAAGCTTACCAATATGCCTTGAAAGCAGATGAGAAGTTGAACAAAAGACATGAGCAAAGACAGCGAGGTAGAGGTGGAAGGTTTTCCAGAGGAAGATTTCAAGGAGGAAGAGGATATTTTGGAGGAAGAGCAACCTGTACACATCATAACAAGTACAAGGAAGTAAGCAAGGAAGGAAGTTTATATCGGAAGGATGATAGAAATTTCTACCAGAGAAGGGAACCTGTTGGTTACCAGAATGAGGGTTATGGAAAAGATGACAAAAGACAGGAAAAGAGAGTATTTAAAGGAACTTGCTTTAAGTGCGGAGGAGGACATCGTGCATTTGAATGTAGGAAGACAAAGAACACTGGGAGAACAACATTGGTAGAAGAAGAGCCTATTGGATCCACTAACAAACTGGAAGATGGAGAACTGTTGATGATGAGGAGAACTTTGTGTCATACCGGAGAGGATGAAGAACCCTTACAGAGGATAAATTTGTTCAAGACCAGGTGTAAGGTATTCGGTAAGTGTTGTAAAGTAATTATTGATAGTGGTAGTTTGGATAATCTTGTTTCAAAAGAGATGGTGAATAAGTTGAAATTGGAGAGGTTAAAACACCCTAAACCTTACCAGATAGAATGGATTAAATATGATCATAAGCTATTAGTAACTAAGCAAAGTTTGGTGAAATTGAAAATTGGGAATTATCATGATGTAGTTTTGTGTGATATTATGCCTATGGATATTTATCACATTATGTTGGGTAGACATAGGTAGTTTGATAGGCAGGTAATACATGATGGGAGAAAGGAAATATACACTATTGTTGTGAATGGGATGAAGCAAACCTTGTTACCCTTGGAGGAACCCCTGAAGAGTGAAGTCTATATGAATGCTAGAATCTGTTTGGTGGATGGAAGGAAATTCTTGGATGGAATGAGACATGAGAATGTGTGTTTTGCCTTAGTTCCTAGGAAGATTGAGAATCCGAAGCATGAGGAAGAGCAACTGGAGGAGATAAAGGAATTACTGACAGAGTATGTCGATATCATTTCAAATAATTTACCTGATGGATTACCACCTATGAGGAGTATCAGTCACTGCATGGACCTAATTCTTGAAGCTAGTTTTCCTAACAAAGAAGCACATCGGATGACACCGACAAAAAATGAAGAGTTGAATAGACAAGTGCAAGAAATGTTGAAGAAAGGTTTGATCAGAGAAAGTTTGAGTCCTTGTGCAATAGCAACCATGTTAGCACCTAAAATGAATGGAGAATGGAGGATGTGTACCGATTCCAAAGCAATAAACAAGATCACGGTGAAGTACCGGTTTCCTTTGCCTAGGATGGATGACATAATAGATTGTTTGAGTGGAGCCAGATACTACACGAAGATAGACTTGAAGAGTGGATATCACCATATTGGACTCAGAGAAGAGATGAGTGGAAGACAACATTCAAGACAAATGAAGGATTACATGAATGGTTGGTAATGCCTTTTGGGTTGACTAATGCACCCAGTACTTTCATGGGGCTGATGAATGAGGTATTGAAGAAGTTCTTGGGTAAGTTTGTTATTGTATATTTGGATGACATTCTGATTTTTAGTAAGACAAGGGAGGAACATATGTTGCATTTAAGACAAGTTTTCTAGAGATTGAGAGAAGAAAAGTTGTTGATAAATCTTAAGAAATGTAGTTTCATGAAGGAAGAATTAGTCTATTTGGGATTTGTGAAATTTGTGAACGGATTAAAGATTGACCCTAAGAAGGTTAGAGGAATTGTTGAATGGCCTACACCAAAAAGTATTGGAGAAGTAAGATCATTTCATGGATTGGCTAGTTTCTACTGGAAGTTTATTAGAAATTTCAGTTTAGTTTGTATCCCTATGATTGAGACAATGAGAGGAGATAAGAAAGAATTCAAGTGGGCAATCGGAGAAAATAGGAGTTTTGAATTACTAAAGCAAAAGGTGACTAAGTAGCATGCGTTAGATTTTTTGGATTTCAACAAATTATTTCAAAGTGGACTGTGATGCAAGTGGGGATGCAATCGGAGCCATGTTAAGTCAGGAAGGGAGAGCAGTAGCTTATTTTAGTGAAAATTTGAATGATACCAAAAGGAGATATTCAGTGTATCATTAGGAATTTTATGTCATAGTTCAAGCCTTGAAGAAGTGGAGAAATTACTTATTGCCTAAGGAGTTTGTGTTGTATACCGATCATCAAGCCTTGCAGTATTTGAACAATCAGAGTAAGTTGAATCAAAGACACATGAGATGGGTAGAATTCTTGCATAGTTACACCTTTGTGTTAAAGCATAGAAGTGGAAATTCAAACAAAGTTGTTGATGCATTGAGTGGAAGGAGGAATTTGCTAATAGAGATTAGAGTGATAGTATTGGGATTTGAGGAGTTGAAGACCTTGTATGCTGATGACCCGGATTTTGCAGAACCTTGGAAAACATGTAGGGAACCGATTATGGTGGACATAAGTAAGTGGTTGGATTATTTCATTTAGGATGGGATGTTGTTTAGAGGATTTCAGTTGTGTATACATAAGAGTTCTATGAGAGAGAATTTGATAAAGGAGAAGCATAGTGGAGGGTTAGCTGGACACTTTGGTGTTGACAAAACAGTAGCATTGGTGAGGGAACATTAGCTTTGGCCTCAGATTCATAAGGATGTTAGAAAATTGTGCAAAGTTGTAGAGTTTGTCAAGTTGTAAAAGGTAGTAGTCGGAATATGGGATTGTTTAAGCCTTTGACAATACCGGAGAGACCTTGGGAGGACATAAGCATGGATTTCATACTTGGATTTCCTAAGACACAGAGAGGGAATGATTCTATATTTGTGGTGGTGGATAGATTCTTGAAAATGGCTCATTTCATACCTTGTAAGAAGACATTAGATGCAGTACATGTAGCTGACTTATTTTTCAAAGAGGTAGTGAGATTGCATGGATTACGTAAGAGCATAGTTTCAGACAGAGACACTAAGTTTGTTGGTTATTTTTGGAGAACACTTTGGAAGAAGATGAAGACAAATTTGAAATTCATTTCTACTTTTCATCCTCAGACTGATGGACAGACATAAGTAGTAAACCAGAGCTTGGGAAATTTGTTGAGATGCTTGGTTGGAGAGAAGACCGAAAGTTGGGATTTGATTCTTGCACAAGTCGACTTTTCTACAATAATTCAGTAAACAAGGGTACCAGAAGAACACCTTTTGAGATTGTCACCGAAGTACATGCTAGAGGTATATAAAAATTAAGAGATATCAGTAATAAAGATAAGAGGAGTGCAAAGGCAGAAGAATTTGCAGATCATATGAAGGCCTTACATGTTCAGGTTAAGCAACATTTGGAGGAACGAACATCAAGTATAAGGAGAAAGAAGAGGAGAAGAGGAGACATAAGGAATTCAAAGTTGGTGATGAATTAATGGTGTACCTGAGGAAAGAAAGATTTCCAGATGGAACATATAACAAGTTGCAAATGAGAAAGTTTGGATCTTGTAAGGTTTTGAGTAAATTCAGTTCTGGAAATGCATATGAAGTGGAGTTATCGGATGGTTTGGGCATTTCACCTATATTCAACATTGCAGATCTACATCAATATCATGAATCTGAATTCAGTGAAGACAATATTACAGACTTGGAGAAGCGGATGCGCTGAAAGGCCATATTAGATTGAAGACATTTTGGACATTAGGATTGGGCGCAACACCCGAAGCAACCAGTACAGAGAATATCTTGTGAAATGGAAGGATAGACTTGTCAAAGATTCATCTTGGATTTCTCAGGCAAAGATAGACCGCCTGGGTTTTCCTCTAACCCCGGCAAAGTGAGGGACCCACTTTTTTTTAACAACCCCAGATGTCTGATGCAAGAGCATCCCTAGTTCTTGGCAATCTTGCATCATCCAAAAATATTCCTTTTCAGATTGTTTTCTGTTTTGTAGTTTCAACATTTTTTCTGCATTTTCTCACCAGATCTTGCAAAGTTGAATTTTGCTTGTCGACATGATTATCTTCCTTTTCCCAAATACGCGGAACGTTTAGATCTTATTACCACAAGTTATTGACTTTGGATTCCGAGACAATTTTCTGGCTTAGAACTTCGGAACCACCCAGACCTATCCTGCTATTGGCGAATCTTGCAGATTCATTCTGTTGCTTGAGGAGCCTCGTGCGTTGTTCAAATGTTCCTTGGCATGTGATCGACCTTCCTTTTGATCCGTACTTCTTCCTATGGATTTTCCAGAGGATTCTCATTGGCGAAGGCGGATTTGGTGGTTTTACATGTTTCATTATGTTCATCATTGTTTGATTCTTCTTGGGCTAAACCTGGATCTCTCTAGACCATAGAAATCAATGTAATTTATCTTGTAGTAATATTTTTTTAGAACCAGGAAGATCTATCTTGACATTAAGAGGTCCGGAGTAAACCAAGACTGTAATTGAGCATGCTTGTATTAGACCAGTGAGCTGAATCTTCTATTGTGCATTTGCCAAAAGATTGCAAAAAAAATTCATGATATATTTAATCAGATATGTGTTGCCTCCATCATCTTGTCTTGCTTTTGTTGTTTTTTAACTCTTGTTGCACAGTCCAGATAGATCTCATTGAGGCCCCTCCTAGCCATGACTACACCATTAGATCTGCAACAACTTAACTTAAACACATAATCCACAGAAATATATGAGCATGAAAAATAGAGCACACCATACACAATGAAACACCATATTTTATGTGGAAAACCCTAGTAAGGGAAAAACTACAGAGAATGTTGTTAGGGTGACACCGGTTAACATGAGTTTTACAAAGAAAGGCTTATTGCCAAAAGGGCTCACTGCCTCAGAGAAAGAAAAAGAGGCTCACTACCAAAATGAAGAAGAATAAACGAGAAATAATCCACCATTGATGCACTTCTGCAACCGTAAGATCTATAGATACCTTTGGCTCACTGCTTCTGGTAGCTAACACATGAAAGTTCACACTACTCAACACTTTTCACCAGCTAAAAGACTAGTCATTAGATAATCAGGAATGTAGATCCTCTTTCATATACCTTCATCCATACTCACACCTCTATTTATTTCATCCTCACATATGCAAAGTCTCCCAATGTCGGCTAAGCATCTCAACCTAACACAATTCAAATTAGGTTGGCACTAAACATTCCCACGAATGAAAAGAATGTAAAGTGGACCACAACACATCTTAATTAGGATCAAAATAAACATTAAACATGTTATACAATAATCCATAATCATCAGAGCAATAAAATGAAGTGTAAACATCCGAGGTTGGCCAAACCTAGAGTAAACACCACCAAACTTTGAAACCACGCTTCTGAAGCCCAAGAACATGTGCCAACTAAATAGAATGAAGCTGAGGACATTATCAACTTAACTCCAAAACCGCAACGTTAGAAACCATAACGTAGAGAAATGCATAGCATGCATTTCATACGAAAACATTGTCAAACATATTGGTAAATACAAACTCCTTATCACAACAATCTAGAGCACCAAATACATAATATAACATCTCTAAACATTTCTTAGCAACATATCCAAATTGCATGCATACAAGTACAATATAGAAGATATGCGAGGCAAATCTCTCAGCACAACTACACAGAAAACTCAACATCACTTATACCAACTAGTCACTAATGACAAACAAAACATGTTGACATAAATGACAACACAAAAATAGCTCATTATGATCAACCTTGCAACATATGGTGTGGGGTGCCATATTCCACCCAAAAGAGGGCAAACTGAAGGTGGTTTCAAAGTGTACATGCCCATGATATTGGATTAACTCACCTCATGATCATATGACAACATTTAGATGAGATAAGACCAAAATACAATGAAAAAGACCCAAAAGGAGGCACACTAAAGCAAGGACCTAAAAAGTAGTGTAAAAATGTAAGGTGTTACAATTTATGATACTACAATCACATAAACTAATTACATGAACTAGCTCATTAGTTGTATTATTGAGTCTAACCAAATCCAATTTACATCTATTGGATGATATTAGATACGCAAGGCTTCATTATCTCAATCATGCACTTGATAAACCGATTACATTTGATTGGTTCCTTATATGCACAATCAGGAGTTCATGTTGATTAGATGAGATTAGACAATCATGGTTCAACCAACCTAATTGACATGTTTGGTAAATATCAAGTGCACGATAATGGCTAAAGGGCCTCAATTTGCATTTCTTAGATGAGGTTGTGTATGAGGGGATTGATTAACCTCACATTTGTACTTGATTAGAAAATTACATATAATTAGTTTAGCATGTGCATAATTCGAGCTAATCGAATACTCACTAACATTTGACAAATTATAGGGTATGTGGGTCTTAATTAATTACTAAAATAGAATCTGCTAGCATGTTGGTGCAGGAGCACCTAATTTGCCCTCAACCCTCTATGAGGATAAGTATGAAATTTTTGTGTTTTGAAGTGTCAAAGATGTAAATAAGGTCTTTTAGGACTATTTATGATGTAATAAGGTCATTATGACCATTAGATGTTAGATCAAGTCATTATTTGGTCAAATTGTCATTTTGTGGACAATATGTCTCAATGAGTCAAAATTGATGTTTAATGTCATGTAAGGGTATTTCATACATATTTGGACCTATTTTAATGAGTTTTGGAGCATAGGGAAGTCTAGGATCAAAAGTTGTCAATGTTGCAAAATGTTGTCATTAGAAGTTGTCAAAATGTCAATAACACACAAAGAAAGTTGTATTAATGCCTCCAACGGTTATGAGGAGTTTGAAATTAGGTTTTGTGTGGTTATGGTGGTTGTTTGGGTCTATAAATACTTGTACAACCTCGGTGAAAGGGTTGGTATGCCATGTATTAAGGAGAAAATCAATAAAAGTTGAAGTTAACTGTATTTTTTATGTATTCTACCACATAGCAGTCTGATTTTGATCATTTCTCAGTATCTAAACTCAATCATTTGCCTAGAAAACCTAGTGGATATTGATAAGGAATGAATGTACTTTAATTCCTCTTTGGTGGCATTTGATTTAATTGACTTTTGAGAGAGATCTTAATTTTTGTCAAAACTGTCCAAAACCCTTCCTAGGGTTGACAGTGAGCAAATAAAATGTAGAACTTTGATTGTAGCCACTGTTAAATCCCCAAAATGGGTGAAAATTGTAAAATATTATTCTCTTTCATTTTTATATGGTTGCAAGACTTCATGCTTGATTTTGCACGTGCAAAGTTGATGACAAAATACTAATGGAATGTGCCATACTCTAAAAATACAATGTTCTCTTGGAGTTTTGGGTGATGAACTTGTTTTGATGGACTTGAGTGTTCTTTTGGAGGAAGTGAGGGGTGTGAAGAGGGTTTCCAACATTTCCCAAGTGTCTAAGAACCTAAAGGATCACTGCCAACAAACAAATGATTGATTATCCAAAAAATCACAGTGATTGTCCCAATTTGACAGTGTCTTGAATCACTGCACTTTACATGTTTTGGAGTGGATTTGGGGTTAACTTGGAAGTCAAAGGGGTAGTAGGAAGGTTCCCCATCATCATGGTTAGTGATGCAAGAGCATCCCCAATCAATGGGCAATCTTGCATCAACCAAAAATATCTCCTTTCAGTTTTGTTCTTATTTTCTTCTTTGTGCAGTTTTTTGTGTTCTTACCGGTTGGTAGTGGTAGTTGCTTGTTCTTCATGGTGGATCTTATTTTTGGTTTCTTGGCCATTTCATGTGGTTCATTCCAGATTTCTAGTTCATTTGGGTTCTTTTCCAGCCAGTTATCGCTTCCCGTTGGCTATTTTTGGGTTCCCGAGGCAGTTCTTGTGCTTACCGATTGATTTTCCTTCATTATCGACGCAATTCTTGGCGTGTCAATTCATTTTGGGTCTTGTCCGATGTTCTTTGGCATGTGGCCGACCTTCCTACTGAACCACATTAGTTGGTTGTTATTTTCTAGAAAGATTTATCTAATTCTTAGGGTTGACCTAATTACACATTTCATTTTCCTCAATTGGTGAATGTAATCTTATGAGGTCGACCTGGATGTGTTCCGACGGGTATAAATATGATGTTAGGTAATCATTTGTAGAGGCAGAGGAAGTAGAACTCAGAATAAGGATTGAGATTCTCATGTTGTGATCCGGTTGATTCTTAAAGTCCCGGTTGGATAGTATCTGGCTTGAAGCCTGCATGTAACCGGTTGATTACCAGATGTTCTTTGATGATAATTTAATGAATGTCGGATGATTTTCGGAAGTTATCTGGCTTTAATATGATCTCTTTATGTGATTTTTTTATGTTTTCTTGCTTCTTTCGTTGTGTCTCCCTCGCTGCATAAGTCAGTTGACTCTTTTGAGGGTTTTTACTGGTTATGGTTGCATTAAGTGGTATCATAATTGGTTATGGACCGACAAGTGGAAGAATCGTTTGCGAAGATTGAGGCATTCCTTGAGGTGGACACATCACCAATTGGAGGGAGGCTCCATGTGTATTCAATAGATCACCGACAGGAGGCAATAGAAACCGGTAGTCAGATCACCGAGTTGAGGCAGTTCACCAGAGTGGAAGAAGAGATGCCACCGAGGAGAACAAACCCATACACGGTAGAACAGATGATGGAAGACTTCAAGAATGAAGTGAGGAATGAAATTTGGAATGCTTTGGCTGGTTTGCGAAGAAACCCTAATTCTGAGGATGGATATGAGGAAGTCGGTGAAGAGCTTGAGGAAGTTGAAGGACCGGAAGATGAGAGAGAGGAAAGATTCCTAAAAGAAATGGCACAAGCAAGTAAAGTGCATAGAGTTGAGGTTTCTAACTTTTCTTGAATATTGAACCCGGAGGATCTAATCGATTGGATTAGAGAGTTGGAGGACTACCTTGAGTTTGAGGATGTCAAGGACCCACAGAGAGTCTGGTTGGCATAAACTAAGTTGAAAGGGCATGTTGCCTTATGGTGGAAAGAGTTCCAAAAAGACAGAGTGGAGAATGGTAAGTTGAAGATCACTTGGTGGAGACAGATGGTTGCAAGATTGAAGGCCAAGTTCATACCGGGAGACTATGAATTGGAGTTGTTCAAGAAGTTGCAGAACCTAAAATAGAGAAACATAACTATGAAGGAATATACTGAGAAATTATACAAGGTGGTAATCAGATCTAGACATAGAGAGATAGACAAAGAAAAGGTGGCAAGGTACATCAATGGACTTGCTTTTAACATTCAAGATGAGATGAGTATTTTGAACATTTCCACAGTTGAAGAAGCTTACCAGTATGCTTTGAAGGCTGAGGAGAAAGTGAGGAGAAGACAACCGAATAATGGAAAGGAGAAATTCAAGATGAGTGATAATATGAAGAAACCGATTGAAGAAGAGGAGTCAAAACCTAAGTGGAGTAAAGGACCAGAGAAAAAGACACCAAGGAAAGGTAGCAGTATTACTGGTAGAGAATTTCCTAGCAAATGCTTCAAGTGTGGAGAAACCGGACATAGATCCTATGAATGTAAGCAATGAATGACAAGTTGTGTGGCACGTGAGGAACGGGAAGGTGATGGTATTGAATCTGACTGTGCACCGGAGCAAGGAGAATCCCTTATGTTCAGAAGAAAGGATACCGAATCTACTCAGAGGAGGAGTCTTTTCCAGACTGTGTGTAAATCAAGTGGTAAGTGTTCCAAGATCATTGTAGATAGTGGAAGCATTGATAATTTAGTATCTGAGGAGATGGTTGTGAAGCTTGGGTTGAAGAGGCTTAAGCACCCTTGTCCTTATGAGGTGAGTTGGTTACAAGATGATCGGAAGATAGAGATAAAGGTGTAGTGTTTGGTGAGTTTCAATATTGGGCCTTTCAGAGATGAAGTTTTATGTGACATTGTGTCAATGAGTGTTTGTCATGTCTTGTTGGGAAAACATTGGCAGTATGATAGAGGAGTTATTTATGACTATTGAAGGAACCTGGTTACTATTAAAAAGGATGGGCAGACGTTCACATTGATTTATTTAAAGGAGAAAGAGAACGAGGTGAAGAAACTAAGTCCTGAGAGAAGTTGCACTACTAAGAAACCAGTGATAGGGGCTATACCAGAAGGATTGATAGAACCAGTTGCAAAGGTTATACTGGAGGGTGACATGAGTTTGCAAAAGGATCTGACAGGTGAGCTTGATAGATAGGTGGAATCAAATGACAGAGAGCTGATGGTAACTAACCGGATAAAGTCTTGTTGAAAAACCAAATCAGACTTGCAGAAACAGAGACAATGTGTTGATCAAAAGCAAGGAAAGAGAAAAAATGGGGGTCAAGGGTCAGAGGAGCCCATTGAGGCATTGGAAGAGCCAAAGCAAAGGTTGGCAGACAAAGAAGATTTCTAGATCAGAAATGAGAATGGGATCTTCATTCTGAATCCTTTTAGATGTTCATGAGTTGCCTCTCATGGAACATATTTTTCTACCTGGGTTGTTTGATGCAGGAGCATCCCCGGTCAATGGGAAATCTTGTATCAACCAAAAATATATCCTTTCAGTTTTGTTCTTGTTTTGTTCTTTGTGCAGTTTTATGTGTTCTTACTGGTTGGCACCGGTAGTTGCTTGTTCTTCATGGCCGATCTTGTTTTCGATTTCCTGGTGGTTTCATGTGGTTGATTCTAGAATTCTAGTTCATTTGGGTTCTTTTCCGGTTAGTTATCGCTTCCGGTTGGCTGTTTCTAGGTTCCCGAGGTAGTTCTTGTGCTTACCGGTTGGTTTTCCTTCATTGTCGACGCGATTCTTGGTGTGTGGATTCATTTTGGGTCTTGTCTGATGTTCTTTGGCGTGTCGCCGACCTTCCTGCTAAACCACATTAGTTGGTTGTTATTTTCCAGAAAGATTTATCTAATTCTTAGGTCCGACCTAATTACACATTTCATTTTCCTGCATTGGTGAATGTAATCTTATGACGTCGACTCAGATGTGTTGTGGCAGGTATAAATATGATGTCAGGTAATCATTTGTAGAGGCAGAGGAAGTAGAACTCAAAATAAGGATTGAGATTTGCATGTTGTGATCCAGTTGATTCTTAGAGTCTCAGTTGGATAGTATCTAGCTTGAAGCCTACATGTAACCATTAATTAATGGATGTTCTTTGATGGTAATTTAATGAATGTCGGATGATTGCCGAAAGTTCTATGGCTTTAACATGATCTATTTATGTGAATTTGTCATGTTTTCTTGTTGCTTTTGTTGTGTCTCCCTCACTGCATAATCTTGTTGACTCTTTTGAGGGTGTACCAGTTATGGCTGCATTAGTTTGCATTTCAAGGGTTGATAGCAATGAATGGTCCCTCAAATCATGACTATCTCTGTCTTTTATATGATTGTTCTAAAGTTGTTTTTGTCCCTATGAACAGTGTTGATACAACAGGGTGTTATGTTGCCTTCTAGGGTGGATGGGAGGGTTATTGATGCAGCCATAACCAGTAAACCCTCAAAAGAGAACTGACGGGCTTATGCAGCAAGAGTAACACAACGAAAGCAACAAGAAAACACAACAAGATTACAGAAATAGATGATATTATTGTCTGAGAACCTCCGGCAACCAATCGGTTAACATCATACAGTCATCATAGAACATCCGACAATTAATTTGGTTACATGCATGCTAGAAGCCAGATACAATCCATCCGGAACTCTCAGAGTCAACCGTATCACCAATCTAAATCTCTATTCTGATTTCTACTTCTTCTATCCTAAAAAATATTACATAATACCCTATATATACACTCTGAAACATATTGGGGTCAGCCACGCAATATTGCATTTACCAATGCAGGAAAATGAAAACGTGTAACTAGGTCAGCTCTAAGAATGAAAGAAATTCATCCGGAAAATAACAACCAAGAAGTGCAGATCTACAGGAAGGTTGGCCACATGCCAAAGAACATCGGACAAGAACCCAAATAGATCCACACACTAAGAAACCACTCAAGAAATGAAGGAAAACCAACCGGTAAGCTCAAGAATTGTCTCGGAACCCAGAAACAGTCAAATCAGGAGCGATAACTAGCCGAAAAAGAATCCAGATGGACTGAAAAATATGGAATTAAGCACATGAACTAGCCTAGAAACCGAAAATAGGATCCGTAATAAAAAGAAAGCAACTACCGACAGCTACCCGCAGGAACACATAAAACTGCACACTGAACTGAACAAGAACTAAACTGAAAGGAAATATTTTTGGTTAATGCAAGATTACTCATAGATTGGAGATGCTCCTGCATCAGACACCCCAAGTAGAAAGAGATGTTCCATGAGAGGCAACTCATGAAGATCAAAAAGGATTTGGGATAAAAACCCTATGCTCATTTCTGATCCAAACATCTTCCTTATCTGCAAACCTCTGCTTTAGCTCCTTCAGGATCTCGACCAGATTCTCTAACCCCTGACTCCCTTTGTTTCTCTTCCTTTGCTTCAGATCTGCATATTGTCTCTGCTTACTGTTCTCTTTCTTCTGCAACTTTGATTTGTTTCTGCCACAAGACTTCATCCGGTTTGTCAGCATAAGCTTTATGTCATCCGGTTCTATCTATCCATCAGGCTTATCTATAAGATCCTTCTGTAAACTCATGCCATCTTCCAGTATAACCTCCACAACTAGTTTCTCAAACTGCAACTTTTCTCAAGACTCTGATTCTTCACCTCCTCTTTCTCCTCCAAAGAAGTCAATGTGAAATTTTGCCCATATTTCTCAATAGTGATTAGGTTTCTTCTACAGTCATGACTAGCTCCTTTATCAAACTGCCAAGGTCTTCCCAACAAGACATGACAAGCACTCATAGATACAACATCACACAAGACCTCATCCCTAAAAGGCCCAATATTAAAATTCACCAAACATTGCTGGCGCAAAGCACATTCCATTACACGTCTATTTCAAGCACATGGTGGTGTCTATAGGTTCATTTGTGATGTATAATGGGTTGGATCAATGATCACCCTTGATGTAATTGAATGCCTATTTATATGGTCAATAATCTCTTAGGTGAGCATATAAACCTAGAGGTCTATTAGGCCATGAAGGGTTGGAATTTGGATTTTCAATGTTAGTATGTCTAAGATGTTGTCTTAGGTGTTCGGAGTCTAAAAAAATGGCAAATAATGTGTTTCCATAAGGTCTAGGTGGTTAATAACCGATGTTGTCCTAAGTTGCAAAATGTCACATTTGTTGTCAAGCAACTTTTCAAAGTTGCCGGTAGGATGCCAACTACTCCAACAGTCCTCACTCTTCAAAAGTTGGTTATGGATGTTAGAAAAGGTTTATATACGCTTGGACAACCGTAGGAAGAAAGGGGGTTGAAAGTTTTGTAAAGTTTGGTGGAGAAAGTGAATAGAACAAGTTTGATTTTGCCATAACAGTGATATTTTTTCTATACTATTTGTACAGAGTGTGAGATCTACTGATGAGTTTTTGATCTGGTTAGAAAGAATCCTGAAACACCCTTCCGATGCATTTGGTTTGACCTCGGGAAGTAAAGTTTAGAGGAAGTTATAAGTGTTTTATCCTCTGCAGGTTTGAAACCCTCCATTTTCAAGGGTTACCATGCAAATAAGACCCTAACTCGCAATCTACTCATTGGGATTCGATGGCCATGGGTAGAATGCAAGCTAGGGACATGCATTTTGAGATTCCAGAGGGGCAAGGTCAGAGGAGTTGATTAGTACATTACCACCAAGCCCTAGTCTAAACCGGTTGAGGGTTTAGATTAGATTAGATGAGTTTCATTGAGCATACAATGAACAATGATGAGATGATGAGTTGAATTGATCGAATTGGAGTATTTGAACATAGAAGAAACTTCCTGAAGAGTTGGAACCTTCTTGTGATCCCATTCTCATATACCTCCTTTGTGAAATCGGTCTAACCTGATCAATTAGGCGTGCGACCCAAGTAGGTGTTGAAGAGTGCAGGAATAGGGTGGAATTCCAATCTTTTGGAATCTGATAGTAATCCCAAAAGGGTGTCTGAAACCTAAATTTGTTTAGGGTGTTGTTTGGTGTTATCTGGAGAAAAGTCCAAAAAGACAGTGAAATAGGGCTACTAACCGATAAACCTGTGTTGGTAGACCTATACCGGTAGGCCTCAAAAGCCAATCTTTGTCTTGTACTTCAAAATAGCATTGTGCACGATATTAATAGGTCTTAGGAAGTGGTAGAAGTGTTGTGCCATTCCTGGTTAGGGGTAAGAGTTTGATTTCACAGTTGAGGTGTGAATCGTAGCCGTGAAGAAGACTCAAGGTAAAGAAGACCAAGGTGTGTAGGTGGGTTTATCACCCTACTGCTGCCAACCTCTACATCAACTGCTCCTTTACTTCTAACTTTTGATCATCTTGTAACCAACTTACCTTGTAAGGACAAGGATGCTCAAGCCTCTTCAATCTAAGCTTCACTACCATCTCCTTCGATACCAAATTATCAGTACTTCCACTATCCACAATAGCCTTGCAACACTTACCACCTGATTTGCACATAGTCCGAAAAAGACTCTTTCTCTGAGTAGATCCGATATCTTCACTGCACTGCTCCATCATGACTCTTCTGAACATAAGGGATTCTCCTTGCTCAGGTGTACAGTCAATTCCAGTAACTTCACCTTCATGTTCCTCATTTGCCACAAAACTTCTTTCCATTCCCTGCTTACATTCGTAAAATCTATGTCCGGTTTCTCCACACTTGAATCATTTGCCAAGAAATTCTCTGTTGGTACTGCCACTGCCTTTCCTCTGTGTTTTATGTTCCGGTTCTTTACTCCACTTAGGTTTTGATTCTTCTTCCACATTCTTCTTCTCTGTACTCATCTGCCCCTTGAATCTCTCCTTCCCTCTAGGGTTATCTGACTGCCTTCTTCTCATCTTCTTGATGTAGGAGCATCCCTGATCGATAGACAATCTTGCATCAACCAACAATATTTCCTTTCAGTTTTGTTCTTGTTTTGTTTTTTGTACAATTTTATGTGTTCTTGTTGGTTGGCACTAGTAGTTGCTTGTTTTTCGTGGCAGATCTTATTTTCAGTTTCCTAGCAGTTTCATGTGGTTGATTCCATATTTCTAGTTCATTTGGGTTCTTTTTCGATCAGTTATCGCTTCCGGTTGGCTGTTTCTGGGTTCCTGGGGCAGTTCTTGTGCTTATCGGTTGGTTTTCCTTATTTAGTGGTGCGATTCTTGGCGTGTGGATTCATTTTGGGTCTTCTTCAATGTTCTTTAGCGTGTGGCCGACCTTCCTACTGAACCGCATCACTTGGTTGTTATTTTTCGAAAAGATTTATCTAATTCTTAGCACCGACCTAATTACACATTTCATTTTCCTGCATTGGTGAATGTAATGAGGCCAACCCAGATGTGTTCCGACGGTTATAAATAAGATGTTAGGTAATCATTTGTAGAAGCAAAAAAGGAAGAAGAACCGAGAATAAGGATTGAGATTCACATGTTGTAATCCAGTTGATTCTTAGAGTCCCGGTTGAATAGTATCTGGCTTGAAGCCTGCATGTAACCGGTTAGTTACTGGATATTCTTTGATGATAATATAATGATTTCTAGATGATTGCCGGAAGTTATATGGATTTAATATGATCTGTTTATGTGAATTTGTTATGTTTTTTTGCTTCTTTCGTTGTGTCTCTCTCACTGCATAAGCCGGTTGACTCTTTTAAGGGTTTTTATCGGTTATGGTTGCATCAAGTGGTATCAGAGCTGGTTATGGACTGACTGGTGGAAGAATCATTTGCAAACATTAAGGCATTCCTTGGGGTGGATGGATCATCGATTGGAGGCAGATTGCGCGTGTGTTCAACAGATCGCTGAGGGGAGGCAATTGAAACTAGTAGTCAGATCACTGAGTTGAGGTAGTTCATCAAAGTGGAAGGAGAGATGTCACCGAGGAGAACAAACCCCCAGAGGGTAGAACACATAATGGAAGACTTCAAGAATGAAGTGAGGAGTGAAATCTGGAATCCTTTGGCAAGTTTCCGAAGAAACCCTGATTCTGAGGATGAATATGAGGAAGTCGATGAAGAGCTTGAGGAAGTTGAAGGAGTGGAAGATGAAAGAGAGGAGAGATTCCTAAGAGCAGTGGCGCAAGCAAGTAAAGTGCATAAAATTGAGGTTTCTAAATTTTCCCGAATGCTAAACCTAGAAGATCTGATCGATTGGATCGGAGAGTTGGAGGACTACTTTGAGTTTGAGGATCTGAAGGACCCACAAAGAGTCTGGTTGGCATAGACCAAGTTGAAAGGGCATGCTACCTTATGGTGGAAAAAATTGCAAAAATATAGAGTGGAGAATGGTGAATTGAAGATAACCTGGTGGAGACAGATGGTTGCAAGATTGAAGGCCAAGTTCATACCGGGAGACTATGAATTGGAGTTGTTCAAGAAGTTGCAGAACCTGAAACAGAGAAACATGACTGTGAAGGAATATACTGAGGAATTTTACAAGGTGGTAATCAGATCTGGACATAGAGAGATGGACAGAGAAAAGGTGGCAAGTTACATCAATGGACTTTCTTTTAACATTCAAGATGAGATGAGTATGTTGAAGATTTCCACAATTGAAGAAGCTTAGCAGTATGTTTTGAAGGCTAAGGAGAAAGTGAGGAGAAGAGAACCGAATAAGGGAAAGGAGAAATTCAAGATGAGTGATAATATGAAGAAACCAGTTGAAGAAGAGTCAAAACCTAAGTGGAGTGAACAATTGAAGCAAAAGACATCGAGGAAAGGTAGCAATAGTACTGGTAGAGAATTTTTGGGAAAATGCTTCGAATGTGGAGAAACCGAACATAGATCCTATGAATGTAAGCAAGGAAGTACAAGAAGTTGTGTGGCAACTGAGGAGCCGGAAAGTGATGGTACCAGATCTGACTATGCACCGAAGCAAGGAGAATCCCTTATGTTTAGAAGAAAGGATACCAAATCTAACTGTGCACTGGAGAAAGGAGAATACCTTATGTTTAGAAGAAAGGATAGCAGATCTACTCAGAGGAGGAGTATTTTCTGGACTGTGTAAATCAGGTGGTAACTGTTGCAAGGTCATTGTAGATAGTGGAAGCACTGATAATTTAGTATCTGAGGAGATGGTTGTGAACCTTGGGTTGAAGAGGCTTAAGCATCCTTGTCCTTATGAGGTGATTTGGTTACAAGATGATCAGAAGATAGAGATAAAGGAGCAGTGTTTGGTGAGCTTCAATATTGGGCCTTTCAAAGATGAAGTTTTATGTGATATTGTGTCTATGAGCGTTTGCCATGTCGTGTTGGGAAAGCCTTAGCAGTATGATAGAGGATTTATTTATGACTGTAGAAGAAACCTCGTTACTATTGAAAATGATGGGCAAAAGTTCACATTGATTTCTTTAAAGGAGGAAGAGAAGGAGGTGAAGAATCTGAGTCTTGAGAAAAGTTGCAGTGCTGAGAAATCGGTGATAGGGGCTATACCGGAAGGATTGATAGAACTAGTTGCAGAGGTTATGCTAGAGGGTGACATGAGTTTACAAAAGGATCTGACAGTTGAGCCTGATAGACAGGTGGAACCGAATGACAAAGAGTTGATGGTAACAAACGGATAAGGTCTTATGGCAGAACCAAATCAGAGTTGCAGAAACAGAGACAATGTGCTAATCATAAGCAAGGAAAGAGAAACAGTGGGAGTCAGGGGTTAGGGGAGCCGATTGAGGCATCGAAAGAGTTAAGGTAGAAGTTGGCAGACAAGGAAGATGTCTAGATCAGAAATGAGCATGGGATCTTCATTCTGAATCCTTTTAGATGTTCATGAGTTGCCTCTCATGGAACATCTTTTTCTACCTGGGTTGTCTGATACAGAAGCATCCCTGGTCGATGAGCAATCTTGAATCAACCAAAAATATTTCCTTTCAATTTTGTTCTTGTTTTGTTCTTTGTACAATGTTCTATGTTCTTGCCGGCTGGCACTGGTAGATGCTTGTTCTTCGTGGAAGATCTTGTTTTCAGTTTTCTGGTGGTTTCATGTGGTTGATTTTCAGATTTCTAGTTCATTTGGGTTCTTTTCTGGCCACTTATCGCTTCTGGTTTGCTGTTTCTATGTTCCTAGGGCAGTTCTTGTGCTTACCGGTTGGTTTTCCTTCATTACCAACACGATTCTTGGCATGTGGATTCATTTTGGGTCTTGTCTGATGTTCTTTGGCGTGTGGTTGACCTTCCTGCTGAACCGCATCACTTGGTTGTTATTTTCTAGAAAGATTTATCTAATTCTTAGGGTCGGCCTAATTACACATTTCAGTTTCCTACATTGGTGAATGTAATGAGGCCGACCCGGATGTGTTCCGACGGGTATAAATATGATGTTAGGTAATCATTTATAGGGGAAAAATAGGAAGTAGAACCGAGAATAAGGATTGATATTTGCATGTTGTAATCTGATTGATTCTTAGAGTCCCAATTGGATAGTATCTGGCTTGAAGCCTGCATGTAACCGGTTAATTATCAGATGTTCTTTGATGATAATATAATGATTGCTGGATGATTTTCGAAAGTTCTATGGCTTTAATATGATCTATTTATGTGAATTTGTTATGTTTTCTTGTTGCTTTCGTTGTGTCTCTCTCGTTGCATAAGTCAGTTGACTCTTTTAATGGTTTTTACTGGTTATGGTTGCATCACTTCTCCTCGACCTTCAAAGCATACTAGTAAGCTTCTTCAACTATGGAAACCCTCAACATACTCATCACATCCTGAATGTTAAATGAAAGTCCATTTATGTACCTCGCCACCTTTTCTCTATCCATCTCTCTATGTCCAGATCTAATCATCATCTTGTAGAATTCCTCAGTATACTCTTTCACAGTCATGTTTCTCTGTTTCAGGTTCTGTAACTTCTTGAACAATTCCAACTCATAGTCTTCCAATATGAATTTGGCCTTCAATCTTGCAACCATTTGTCTCCACCGGGTGATCTTCATTTCTTCATTCTCCACTCTATCTTTCTGCAATCCTTTCCACCATAAGGCAGCATGCCCTTTCAACTTAATTTGTGCCAACCAGACTCTCTGCAGGTCCTTGACATCCTCATACTCAAAGTAATCCTCCAACTCTCTAATCCAATCAATCAGATCCTCTAGGTTTAGCATTCCGAAATTTTTTGAAACTTCCACTTTATGAACTTTAATCGCTTGTGCTACTACTCTCAGGAATCTTTCCTCCATTCCATCTTCCAATCCTTCAGCCTCTTCTGCTTCAATTTCTTCACTGACTTCTTCATACTCATCCTCAAACTTTGGGTTCCTCTGCAGACTAGCCAATGTATTTCGGATTTTGTTCCTCACGTCATTCTTAAAGTCCTCCATCATCTTCTCTACCATGTGGGGATTCATCCTTCGAGGCATCATCTCCTCTTCTGCTCTGGTGAACGACATCAACTCGACGATCTGACTACCAGTTCAATTGCCTCTCACTCAACGATCTATTGAACACACACTCAACCTACCTCCAATCGGCAATCTGTCCACCCAAAGGAATGCCTCAAGGTTCACAAATAACTCTTCCACCAACCGGTTCATAACCAAATCCGATACCAATTGATGCAGCCATAACCGGTAAACCTTCAAAAGAGAACTTGTGAGGCCCTACCCCGACTCAGTTTGACATTTTCAGTTATTTGCATATTGAGACTATTATGGATGCTTTATTTTATGCTTTATGGATTTAGAACCTATATGATTTCCATGATTTGGATCACATTGACATATGTTGATGCTTTATTTTATGCTTGATGATTATGAAACTTTATATGTTGCTAGAATAGAATTACTTTGAAATGGTGAATGTCATTATTGGAATTTGCAAGACTTCATTTTGATGATAGAAAAATGATGCTTATTTTATGAATGGTTCAATTTTGAGAATTATGTTAATTGCTTATGTGGAATCGAATTTGAATGAATGAGATATTGAATTATTGTTGCCAAATGTATGAGTGTTTGATGTGCAATGAAATCCATGTATTTAATTATATATAATTGTGATTATTTGGAATTACTAATGTGTTAATTGAGATGCACAGGAAAATTATCCATGTGACCATGGAATTTATATGGAGAACCAAACCTAGACCAATGTACGTTTGTTAAGCCAGGGGTTGTCTATTTGGAAAGACAACACCCCGTTTGTAATGTATTTTATTTGTGAAGTGCATGATGCTTGAGTGTTAAAAAAATTAATTTTTATGTATATGTGTAATCCTACAAGAGACAAATTCCATGTGTGATTTTTATATTGTATTTTATTGTGTCACTTGACACATGTGCTGATTAGTGTCATTGATTTTGACTTGTCTCTTGGAGGGAGTTTTGTTTCTACCAAAGCCATTCAAAAACATGAGTGTGGTCCCAAATTTGCCTTGGGTAGGGAGTCTTGGGAGTGGTCAACTCAGGTTTGACCCGTAGGTAAACTTCAGTTGGGTTTCTAAGGGGTTAAATGGACTCCTAGGGTCAATTTTAGGGCTTTTACAAAGGTCCAAAGGGTATACCTATGGGTTAGGGGTATTTTGAAACATGTGACTACTCCCATGTGACTATTTAGTCACCTCAAAAAGTGGTTTTTCCAAGGTGAGCGAAAATTCAACTTAGAAAGTTCCTCCTAGGATAGACAACCTTCCCTTTTGATGTCAAACTCTCTTCCCCATCTTCTCTCACCTTTTCCCTTTCCAGTTTTAGTAATGTGTAAGAGTTTGGGAAGAGCAACCAATGGGAACTCTCACCTCACCCAAGGGGTTGGGAAGTGTGTGAGAGGCCTTCTTAGGCAAGGATTAGGGACTTAGTGAGTAATCACCCACCCTCCATTGTTGGAGATTATGCATTTGTTTTGAAAATTAGTTGTAGAATAGAATTTTTGGGAAAAAGATTGGTGGAAAGTTTGTGTGGATTTGGGCAGCTCATCCCCAACTAAACCTAACATACCTATTGGCAGAATAAGGTTGGTTTTATTTCCTTGGTTTATGTTGTTTATGTTGTTTTTTTTTAAAGGAAGAAATGCTTGTTGAAAGAGATGTGTTTATGTAAATTGTTGTAGAAGAAAAATGTGAGTTTTCATTTCTATGTTATGTTATGTGTTCTTGATGTTTTTGGGAGTGTCCAAGACCTCCTACTCTTGGGAGAGTAGGAAAGTCTTGGGGTGGAAGAAGCATGACAGCCTTGGGTGAGAGGCTCTCCTTTAGGAGAGTGATCTCAAGGGTGTCCTTTGTGACCCTTGCTGCATAGCCTTGTGTATGCATTTGGGGGTCATAAGGGGAGAAAATATGGCCTTTGAGCCTTTGGGGGGGCATAAGGTGTGGAGGTGCATCTTTTGTTGTATTTTGTATTGCCATGAGGTGGCTTGAGTTGTATTTTGGCTTGCAATCTCCCCAATGGTACTTGGTCCACTTCCACCCGTGGAATGATCATCACAAAGTGTGGTGAAAGTGTAGCTTGGGATGGGAAGATGTATGTTGAGTGTTTGCCTTATTTGTTGTGTTGTTTGCTTGTTTGTAACCCGTCTAGTGCTTGGTTCTCCAAGCTCGGGGGTGGCTTCTAGTAAGCCTAGGCTGGGAGGTGAGCTCTCCATGGTCAAGTGTGTTTTATTGCAGGTTGCTTGTGATGGAAAAGAAAGAATAAAGGGATTAATTGCTGTTTTATGTTGTAGAAGAGTTTAAATGACAAATGTATTTTATATTGAAGTTTGTAAAAAAAAAAAAAAAGAGTCATTGTTGTAATTATTTTCCAAAAGAAAATAAATGTATTCATATTACCATGGAAAAGAAAGTATTGTTGTTTTATTTTCAAGCCCATTTGTATTCATATATACTTTGTATTTACATTTGCTAAAGAAATATAAAAATTTCTCCTACTTGGTTAGTTTTGTAAAAAGGAAGAAGAAATGAAATTAGTTTGTATTTTAATCTTCAAAAAAAGGGGATATGAAATGTATTAGCATGTGATTAAATTCTCAAAAAAAATAATATATATGAAGTTGTGCATTCTTGTGTATTCTGCAAATAAATCTAGTTAATTACTGCATGATTATTTGTTATTTATGCTGCTGCAAAATAAATAAAACAGTCATTTATTTTCCCAATTAGTGCAGAAAATGAAACTTATTTTAGTAGCTTATTTTATCAAAGGAAGAGAGGATAATATCTAGCTTTAGATTTATTTATTTTGTTACCAAAAAGATTATATTTTCAAGTTGTAGATAGAAGGCATTGTAGATAACAGCTGCAGCATATTAGTTTTAAAAAAAAAGAAAATATATATATACATAGCATATACATTAGCTTATAAAAGAAAGTAGATAGGTTAGAACTTGCTGTAAATGTTCATTCTTAAATAAAATGGGAATAAATAGAATGTCTTACCAACAAAAAAAAATATAGCATATGTATGATAGCTTATAAAAAAGATAATTAAATAGAAAATATTTCATCAATAACACACTGTTTTTTATCCTTTTAGTTTCTGCATGTATTTACAGACTTTATATATATATATATATGTTTAAAGGTTTGAATTTATTGTTCATTTAAATGTTTATTGAGACCTGCATATTATAAGAAAAAAAGAGTTTAGATATATACCTATTTTTACATATATATATATATATATATATATATATATATATATATATATATATATATATATATATATATATATATATATAATACATGTTAAACGTTTAAATGAAGTTAAGAAATTTTTATAAAAAAAAAAATACAAAAGAAAAAATGTTTTTGTGCATAGTGCGGACCGGGGGAAAGGGCCATGAATCCCTACCCCCGCCGGCCGCCTTCCTCAACCCATGCGGGCACCGCAGTGAGCAGACGCCGCTCGCTGTGGGCCGCCGCAGTGAGCAAGGCGAAGCCCGCCACTGCGACGACACACAGCGGCGGCGACCACCACTGTGGTAACCCGCAATGGGCGGCAACCGTCACTATTAGTGAACGGTGGCCGCTCCCTGCGGGGTACCACAGTGGCCGCCACTCGGTTCCCCTCCTCACGCAAAAAGCTCGGCCTACGCCTTGAGCGCCTCGGCTCCCACGCAGTCCCTAATCCGCCAATAGAAAATAAAGGCGGCGCCATCTCTTCCACGACTGTACACACCACTTACAAAAAAAAAAGAGACATTACATACACACACACACAAGATTAAAAAAAATAGAACACACATGCCCTAACCCTATTTTCGGGTTAGGGCAAACACATTTAGTTTTTTTTAAAATAAAATGTGTGTGTGAGAGATAAACAAAAAAAAAGGGGGTAAAATAATGAAATAGAATAGAAGCTTTTCCCCCCTTTCTCTTTAGAATATACTTATAAACATATATATATATATAATTTAACTTCTATATTTGTTTGAGATCAAATTAGTTAGTTGTAAAATTAATCAATGCTCTTTTATTTATTTATAGAATGTAGGAGCTTTTTAATAAAAAGATTTTATACTCATGGGAGGAGGAACCTTAGGGGATTAAAATGACCATGTGTGTCAAGTTGGCCCCTCTATTCTGAAAGTTATTAGACTCCTAAATTAATGAATAATTGATTTAATAGATTTACTTAATCAAAGCATTAGGGTGAATTAATTTTAGACCCTTAATTAGTTAAGGAACTATAGGAGCTCATTTATAATCCCTCTCAATTAATTTTGAAGATTATATATTAAGTTTGAGAATAATTGCTAGAGAGTTTAATTAATTATTAATGGAAGATTAGTGATAACTATTTTTGGGGAAATATTAGCTCGCTGATAACTTAGATTATTTATCGTTCTATTAATTTAGTTGTTGGGTTTATTTAAAACATAGTTAAGACCAAACTAGTGTGCATTATTTTATTTAAGTTAGTCGTTCTAAGTTGAGTATTTCAAAAAAAAATTATTCCATTTGTGCCCAAAAGTTTGGGCATGACATTTTGGTATCAGAGCAAGGTTACCAACACTAGGAACCTTACTCCATTACGTTTCGCTATAATTATTTAATTAATTAAATTATATTTAATTTTATTATATTTATTTTTAAATTAGCTAAAATATTTCTCCTAGAATATTTATTTATTTCATTTTATTTTATTTTCTTAAAAAGGATGCCTCCAACTACGCGACGAGCTCGCAAACGTGGTAGAGGCCCTAGGCGTGAACGCATGGCATGCGAAGAGGTCATTAGGGAGGAATCGGTTCAGGAAGTGAACCCAGCAACTCCTCCCGAACGATCAGTTGACCCAAACCGAGACATCTTGGTAGCTCTACAGAACCTGATTGGTATAGTTCAAGATAGGCTTCCGACAGTAGATCATAATGTTGAGAACCAGAACTCAGGAAGCCATAGAACAGTAGAACGGGAACGGAGTAGGAGTCCACCTCCTAATCTCGTAGAGAGTCAGGCTGGGCATGAGCCCGAGTCCGTTCACCTACGAGCACCACCTCCAGCCGTAGCACCAGTGTATATTGAGAGGGCACGTCGGGATCCAGGGTATCTAATCAAAGAGGTTATGCGTCTTCAGCCACCATCTTTTGGGGGATCTACCGACGGGGTAGAAGCAGAGGCATGGCTTTTAAGCCTAGATAGGTGCTTTGCATTGAGCTCTTATGAGAGCAATCTAAAAGCACGTGCAGCGGTTCACCTATTGCGAGGAACAGCCTCCACATGGTGGAGACAGGAAGAGTATAAGTGTGGCTTAGAGATAGAAACCCTCACTTGGGAGATTTTCATAGAGAGATTCAAGGAGAGGTACTTATCAGAGCATTTCAGACAGCGTAGGGTGGATGAGTTTCATGACCTCCAGCAGAAGGGTCTTTCAGTGACCCAGTACGAGAACAAGTTCTTTGAACTCTTACCTTATGTAGACTCCCTGAAAGATGAGAAGCTTCTCGTCAACCGATTTATCAGAGGATTGAACTCCGGCATAGCAGGACCAGTGAGAATGGCCGCTCCAGGGAGCCTTCAGGTTGCCGTGGAGAAGGCTTTGATAGTCGAGGAGATTCAGGTCAGACCACAGGACTCGAAGGATTGGTTCCAGAACCGTAACCCTACACCACAAACTTATGGGTTTCAGAAACCCCATTGGAAAGGTAACAACAGACACTCATCGAGGTTCTCCGAACCCCCTCCTCCGCAACAGTCACAACAAAACCAGAGGCAAAGGCCTCTGCAGAGTCTGCAGGGCGCGAAGCCCAAGCAGTGGCAGTCACAGGGTCAGAGGCGAGATCAGAGATCTCAGGCTCCTTACACACCTCCGGCGAGGACTCAGCAGTCCTCCAGAGGTTGGTATAGTGGTTCTAGCAGGACAGGGGGACAGTCTTTCTCCAGACCACAGGGAGTGCAGTTTCAGGCACGTGGCGCTTGCTTCACATGTGGAGCCATGGGACACATGGCGAGAGAGTGTCCTCAGGGTCAGATGGCAAGAAATCAGAGGATGGCAGCATCAGAGCCGACAGTTGGGGATATGGGCAAGTCCCATAGGGTCTTTGCAGCGGTTGACAACTGCCAAGCAGAGCATCAGGCCACGGTTATTGAGGTAGCAGGTATGATCAGAGGTAGCAGTGTATCTATATTATTTGATTCAGGAGCTACTGACTCTTTTGTATCTCCATTGGTTGTGGAGCATTGCGGGCTAGTGGCAATTAGGCAAGAGGTCAGTTGGGAAGTGGAATTAGCTTCGGGGGCTAGAGTGTGAGTGGAATCAGAGGTTAAGGGTTGTCAGCTTCAGATTGGTAATACCACCACCTTAGTAGACCTTAGAGTTACACCACTCGGATCATATGGCATCGTACTTGGCATGGATTGGCTTTATGCCCACAGAGCCAAGATGGATTGTCGCCTGAAAAGGATCGAGTGTGAGGATGATCATGGTTCTCCCATAGTGATCACTGGAATTCAGAGACCCGTGTCTCTTCATATGATCTCCGCCATGCAGCTTAAGCGGAGCATGCGAAAGGGATGTCACTTATTTGCCATCACCATTAGTGATAGAGAGGAAGAAGAGGAAAAGGAACCATCTATGGACGACCATCCTATCCTTAAGGGATTTTCAGATGTATTTCCTTCAGAGTTACCCGGTATGCCGCCCCATAGAGAGATTGATTTTCATATAGACCTTGTTCCAGGAGCCGAACCAGTTTCAAGAGCACCATATAGAATGACCACAAATGAGCTTAATGAGCTCAAGATACAGCTTGAGGAACTCCTAGAGAAGGGCCACATTCGCCCTTGTGTATCCCCTTAGGGTGCACCAGTCATCTTCGTGAAGAAGAAGGATGGATCTCTCCGATTATGTATGGATTACCGTCAGTTGAACAAAGTAACCATCAAGAACCGTTATCCGTTGCCCAGGATCGGTGATCTGTTCGACCAACTTCAGGGTGCCAAAGTATTTTCCAAGATTGATCTAAAGTTAGGGTACCATCAGTTGAGGATAGTGGATAGTGATATCCACAAGACCGCATTTCGCACTAGATATGGCCACTATGAGTTCACCGTGGTCCCATTCGGTCTTACGAATGCCCCAGCAGTTTTCATGAGTCTCATGAATGGAGTATTCCGTACATTCCTTGACCGTTTTCTGATTGTGTTTCTCGACGACATATTGATTTATTCGCGGAATGAGGAGGAGCATGAGGAGCACTTGAGACAGGTTTTGCAGTGTTTGAGGGATAATCAGTTGTATGGCAGTTTGTCGAAGTGTGCTTTCTTTAGAACAGAGGTCAGGTACCTTGGTCATGTTATATCCGGTGATGGGATCTCAGTGGACCCATCGAAGATCAGAGCCATTATGGATTGGCCAGCACCTACCAGTGTGACAGAGGTTAGGAGCTTCATGGGCTTAGCAGGTTATTACCGACGTTTTGTTGAGGGTTTCTCTAGAGTTGCTCATCCTATTACTTCTCTTCAGCGCAAAGGGAAGAAATTTGAGTGGACGGAGAAGTGCGAGAAGGCTTTCAGGAACTTAAAAAGGCACTTACTACCGCACCTATCCTTGTAGTACCAGATCCTTCAGCTGATTTCATGGTTTTCACAGATGCTTCCCTAGAGGGTTTAGGAGCAGTGCTTATGCAGGGTGGCAGAGCTATAGCTTTTGAGTCTAGGAAACTCAAGACTCACGAGCTTAATTACCCTACTCATGACCTTGAGCTTGCAGCAGTAGTGCATGCACTTGTGAGATGGAGACATTTCCTTTTGGGTCATCATTTTGAGTTGCACTCAGACCATCAGAGCCTCCAGTACATATTCACTCAGCCGAATCTTAATGCACGTCAGAGGAGATGGATGGAATTCTTGTGCGAGTACGATTTTGACGTTCACTACATCAAAGGGAAAGAAAACGTAGTTGCAGATGCTTTGAGTAGGAGACATCATGAAGTATACACCATATCTATGAGCACGGATTTGAGAGATCGGATCATGCAGCAGTTGCCAGAGGACAGATGGTATTCAGAGGTTTGTCAGGCTATACGATCTCAGGAAACTTTAGAATGGAAATATGTGAATTATTCCTTAGAGTCCGATGGATTATTACGCCATAGAGGACGCATCTATGTACCTTCTTCCGGGGGATTGCGGGAGTTCATTATCACAGAGGCTCATAGAGCTCCTTATGCAGCACATCCCGGGGTCAAGAAGATGCATGCAGACTTGAGGGAATTATACCATTGGCCAGGAATGCGACAGCTTATTGCCGAGTTGGTAGCCCGATGCCTTGAGTGTCAGAGAGTCAAGGCGGAGCACCGCCATCCAGGTGGGTTGCTCCAATCTCATGCTATACCAGAGTGGAAGTGGGATACTATATCCATGGATTTCATCATTGGTCTCCTTATGTCATCTCGTCGCCATGATGCCATCTTGGTGACGGTTGACAAGTTGACCAAAGTGGCCCACTTTTCACCAGTTCGTACCACCTTCACAGCACCAGCAGTAGCACAGGTGTTTTTGCGAGACATTGTCAGACTTCATGGTATTCCACGTAAGATCATTTCCGACAGGGATTACCTCTTCACATCTTCCTTTTGGAAGGCATTACAGGCAGCTATGGGTACCAAGCTCAATTTCAGTATAGCCTATCATCCGGAAACGGATGGCCAGACAGAGAGAGTTAATCAGGTGTTGGAGGATATGCTTCGCATGTATGTCATGGATCACCAGACCAGATGGGAAGAGTACCTTCCCTTAGTGGAGTTTGCCTATAACAATGGGCATCACACGTCCTTGGGGATGCCACCCTATCAGGCATTATATGGCAGACCTTGTAGGACACCATTGAGTTGGGACCGCATTGAGGACCGAGTTGCTATTGGTCCTGAGATAGCTCGGGATATGGAGCAACAGGTGGATTTCATTAGGCAGCATCTTAGAGAGGCACAGGATAGACAGAAGAAATATGCAGATGCGAAGAGGATAGATTGTAGCTACTTGGTTGGAGACAGAGTCTTCTTGAGAGTGCGACCGCATAAGAGTCCAATCCAATATGGAAATGGTTCTAAGCTCGCACCTCGATTTGTAGGACCATTTGAGAGGATAGGACCAGTTGCCTACCGTCTAGCGTTGCCACCTAGCCTGTCACGCATCCACGATGTGTTTCATGTTTCAGTTTTGAGGAAGTATATCTATGATGAGTCTCATATTCTAGATTGGGATGCCTTGCAGGTGGAGTCGGACGGGCAGCTAGCTTTGGAGCCCATTCACATTTTGGCACGTCGGACGCTGGGCCTTCGAGGTCGAGAGCTGGACCAGGTTAGAGTCTAGTGGGATTGCTATGATGAGGTCACAGCCTCATGGGAGGATGCAGCACGTATGAGATCACAGTACCCCCACCTTTTTGATGAACTCCACGAGGAAGTTCATGCCTAGAGGGGGAGGGTGTGAGGCCCTACCTCGACTCAGTTTGACATTTTCAGTTATTTGCATATTGAGACTATTATGGATGCTTTATTTTATGCTTTATGGATTTAGAACCTATAGGATTTCCATGATTTGGATCACATTGACATATGTTGATGCTTTATTTTATGCTTGATGATTATGAAACTTTATATGTTGCTAGAATAGAATTACTTTGAAATGGTGAATGTCATTATTGGAATTTGCAGGACTTCATTTTGATGATAGAAAAATGATGCTTATTTTATGAATGGTTCAATTTTGAGAATTATGTTAATTGCTTATGTGGAATCGAATTTGAATGAATGAGATATTGAATTATTGTTGCCAAATGTATGAGTGTTTGATGTGCAATGAAATCCATGTATTTAATTATGTATAATTGTGATTATTTGGAATTACTAATGTGTTAATTGAGATGCGCAGGAAAATTATCCATGTGACCATGGAATTTATATGGAGAACCAAACCTAGACCAATGTACGTTTGTTAAGCCAGGGGTTGTCTATTTGGAAAGACAACACCCCGTTTGTAATGTATTTTATTTGTGAAGTGCATGATGCTTGAGTGTTAAAAAAATTAATTTTTATGTATATGTGTAATCCTACAAGAGACAAATTCCATGTGTGATTTTTATATTGTATTTTATTGTGTCACTTGACACATGTGCTGATTAGTGTCATTGATTTTGACTTGTCTCTTGGAGGGAGTTTTGTTTCTACCAAAGCCATTCAAAAACATGAGTGTGGTCCCAAATTTGCCTTGGGTAGGGAGTCTTGGGAGTGGTCAACTCAGGTTTGACCCGTAGGTAAACTTCAGTTGGGTTTCTAAAGGGTTAAATGGACTCCTAGGGTCAGTTTTAGGGCTTTTACAAAGGTCCAAAGGGTATACCTATGGGTTAGGGGTATTTTGAAACATGTGACTACTCCCATTTGACTATTTAGTCACCTCAAAAAGTGGTTTTTCCAAGGTGAGCGAAAATTCAACTTAGAAAGTTCCTCCTAGGATAGACAACCTTCCCTTTTGATGTCAAACTCTCTTCCCCATCTTCTCTCACCTTTTCCCTTTCCAGTTTTAGTAATGTGTAAGAGTTTGGGAAGAGCAACCAATGGGAACTCTCACCTCACCCAAGGGGTTGGGAAGTGTGTGAGAGGCCTTCTTAGGCAAGGATTAGGGACTTAGTGAGTAATCACCCACTCTCCATTGTTGGAGATTATGCATTTTTTTTGAAAATTAGTTGTAGAATAGAATTTTTGGGAAAAAGATTGGTGGAAAGTTTGTGTGGATTTGGGCAGCTCATCCCCAACTAAACCTAACATACCTATTGGCAGAATAAGGTTGGTTTTATTTCCTTGGTTTATGTTGTTTATGTTGTTTTTTTTGAAAGGAAGAAATGCTTGTTGAAAGAGATGTGTTTATGTAAATTGTTGTAGAAGAAAAATGTGAGTTTTCATTTCTATGTTATGTTATGTGTTCTTGATGTTTTTGGGAGTGTCCAAGACCTCCTACTCTTGGGAGAGTAGGAAAGTCTTGGGGTGGAAGAAGCATGACAGCCTTGGGTGATAGGCTCTCCTTTAGGAGAGTGATCTCAAGGGTGTCCTTTGTGACCCTTGTTGCATAGCCTTGTGTATGCATTTGGGGGTCATAAGGGGAGAAAATATGGCCTTTGAGCCTTTGGGGGGGCATAAGGTGTGGAGGTGCATCTTTTGTTGTATTTTGTATTGCCATGAGGTGGCTTGAGTTGTATTTTGGCTTGCAATCTCCCCAATGGTACTTGGTCCACTTCCACCCGTAGAATGATCATCACAAAGTGTGGTGAAAGTGTATCTTGGGATGGGAAGATGTATGTTGAGTGTTTGCCTTATTTGTTGTGTTGTTTGCTTGTTTGTAACCCGTCTAGTGCTTGGTTCTCCAAGCTCGGGGGTGGCTTCTAGTAAGCCTAGGCTGGGAGGTGAGCTCTCCATGGTCAAGTGTGTTTTATTGCAGGTTGCTTGGGATGGAAAAGAAAGAATAAAGGGATTAGTTGTTGTTTTATGTTGGAGAAGAGTTTAAATGACAAACGTATGTTATATTGAAGTTTGTAAAAAAAAAAAAAAAGAGTCATTGTTGTAATTATTTTCCAAAAGAAAATAAATGTATTCCTATTACCATGGAAAGGAAAGTATTGTTGTTTTATTTTCAAGCCCATTTGTATTCATATATACTTTGTATTTACATTTGCTAAAGAAATATAAAAATTTCTCCTACTTGGTTAGTTTTGCAAAAAGGAAGAAGAAATGAAATTAGTTTGTATTTTAATCTTCAAAAAAAGGGGATATGAAATGTATTAGCATATGATTAAATTCTCAAAAAAAATAATATATATGAAGTTGTGCATTCTTGTGTATTCTGCAAATAAATCTAGTTAATTACTGCATGATTATTTGTTATTTATGCTGCTGCAAAATAAATAAAACAGTCATTTATTTTCCCAATTAGTGCAGAAAATAAAACTTATATTAGTAGCTTATTTTATCAAAGGAAGAGAGGATACTATCTAGCTTTAGATTTATTTATTTTGTTACCAAAAAGATTATATTTTCAAGTTGTAGATAGAAGGCATTGTAGATAACAACTGCAACGTGTTAGTTTTTTAAAAAAAGAAAATATATATATACATAGCATATACATTAGCTTATAAAAGAAAGTAGATAGGTTAGAACTTCTTGTAAATGTTCATTCTTAAATAAAATGGGAATAAATAGAATGTCTTACCAACAAAAAAAAATATAGCATATGTATGATAGCTTATAAAAAAGATAATTAAATAGAAAATATTTCATCAATAACTCACTGTTTTTTATCCTTTTAGTTTCTGCATGTATTTACAGACTTTATAATGCAGAAGAAAAAGGAAAGAAGGGTAAACTTATAAACTGGTTGATTTAAATTATTAAAAGCAAAACATATATATATATATATATATATATATATATATATATATATATATATATATATATATATATATATGTTTAAAGGTCTGAATTTACTGTTCATTTAAATGTTTATTTAGACCTGCATATTACAAGAAAAAAAAAGAGTTTAGATATATATATGTGTGTGTGTGTGTGTGTGTGTGTGTGTGTGTGTGTGTGTGTGAAACGTTTAAATGAAGTTAAGAAATTTTTATAAAAAAAAAATGTTTTTGTGCATAGTGCGGACCGGGGGAAAGGGCCATGAATCCCTACCCCCGCCGGCCGCCTTACTCAACCATGCGGGCACCGCAGTGAGCGGACGCCACTCGCTGTGGGCCGCCGCAGTGAGCAGGGCGAAGCCCGCCACTGCGACAACACACAGCGGCGGCGACCGCCACTGTGGTAACCCGCAGTGGGCGGCAGCCGTCACTATTAGTGAACGGCGGCCGCTCCCTGCGGGGTACCACAGTGGCCGCCACTCGGTTCCCCTCCTCACGCAAAAAGCTCGGCCTCCGCCTTGAGCGCCTCGGCTCCCACGCAGTCCCTAATCCGCCGATAGAAAATAAAGGCAGCGCCATCTCTTCCACGACCTACACACACCACTTACAAAAAAAAAGAGACGTTACATACACACACACAGCACACACACACAAGATTAAAAAAAAAAGAACACACATGCCCTAACCCTATTTTCGGGTTAGGGCAAACACATTTAGTTTTTTTAAAAATAAAATGTGTGTGTGAGAGATAAACAAAAAAAAAGGGGGTAAAATAATGAAATAGAATAGAAGCTTTTCCCCCCTTTCTCTTTAGAATATACTTATAAACATATATATATATATATATATAAGTAATTTAACTTCTATATTTGTTTGAGATCAAATTAGTTAGTTGTAAAATTAATTAATGCTCTTTTATTTATTTATAGAATGTAGGAGCTTTTTAATAAAAAGATTTTATACTCATGGGAGGAGGAACCTTAGGGGATTAAAATGACCATGTGTGTCAAGTTGGCCCCTCTATTCTGAAAGTTATTAGACTCCTTCTAAATTAATGAATAATTGATTTAATAGATTTACTTAATCAAAGCATTAGGGTGAATTAATTTTAGACCCTTAATTAGTTAAGGAACTATAGGAGCTCATTTATAATCCCTCTCAATTAATTTTGAAGATTATATATTAAGTTTGAGAATAATTAATAGAGAGTTTAATTAATTATTAATGGAAGATTAGTGATAACTATTTTTGGGGAAATATTAGCTCCCTGATAACTTAGATTATTTATCGTTCTATTAATTTAGTTGTTGGGTTTATTTAAAACATAGTTAAGACCAAACTAGTGTGCATTATTTTATTTAAGTTAGTCGTTCTAAGTTGAGTATTTCAAAAAAAAATTATTTCGTTTGTACCCAAAAGTTTGGGCATGACAGAACTGACCGGCTTATGTAGCAAGAGTAACACAACGAAAGCAACAAAAAAACATAGCAAGATTACATAAACAGATCATATTATTGTCTTAGAACCTCCAACAACCAACCGGTTATCATCATACAATCATCATAGAACATCCGACAGTTAACCGATTACATGCAGGCTACAAGATAGATACAATCCATCTGGAACTCTCAAAGTCAACCGGATCACTAATCACCAATCTAAATCTTTATTATGATTTCTACTTCTTCTTTTGTCCTACAAATAAATATTATGTACCCTATATATACCCTTTAGAACATATCCGAGTCGGCCACAAAAGATTACATTTACCAATGCAGGAAAATGAAACGTGTAACTAGGTCAGCCCTAAGAATCAAATAAATTCCTTTTTAATAACAACCAAGAAGTGCGGATCCACAGGAAGGTCGGTCACACGCCAAAGAACATCAGACAAGACCCTAAATAAACCCACACACCAAGAAACTGCTCCAAAAATGAAGGAAAACCAATCGGTAAGCTCAAGACCTCTCCCAGAACCCAAAAACAGTCAAACCGGGAGCGATAACTAGCCGGAAAAGAATCCAAATGAACTGAAAATCTGGAATTAAGCACATGAATCATCATGGAAACCAAAAATAGGATCTGCAATGAAAAACAAGCAACTACCGACACCTATGAGCAAAAACACAAGAAACTGCACACTAAACTGAACAAGAACTAAACTGAAAGGAAATATTTTTGGTTGATGTAAGTTTGCTCATAGACCAAGGATGCTCCTGCATCAGTTAAGATTTGTGTTTTGGCTATGGGAGAGAGAGAGTCACTGATGTGTCCTTGAGTAAGTTTGGGTTGGTGTGTGTCTAGTTGGTGTTAGGAGTTGAGTCTACAAGCATACTTGACTATCATAAAATGATAGTGTTGCAGCAGTAGCATATCTTGTGACCTTATGGGAGGTTGGGAGGGTAAATATTCATGGTTTTTCTTGTTGGAAGGCCCATGTAAGGGTGTCAAAAGGTTCATTTGTTTGAGAGTATCTAATTCATGATGTGAGTTGAGTATTAGTGAGGTTAGTAACCATGTGAGGACTCTTGTCGCTTTATGAAGATTAATCACCTTTTTTATTAGGTGAGTTGGGAGAAAGAAATCTCCCTTGTTGGTTAAGTTTGTTGGATGCTCTGCATCACATGTACACAATTGAGACTAATTCAGCTCCATTTTAAATTTTTTAGATGAGATTTAAGGCATAGAGCCCATCTAGTCTCAATTGTTCACTTGTGAATAAGTGGCATCTATTAAATTGATCAAGTGTGTAATAGTTAATGAGACAACAATTTGTACCTATAAGGTGAGATTGGGAGAACAGATCCCAATCAGCCCATTGCATACCCATTGAATTGATTACACATGACTAGTACATTCGGAGCACAATTATAACTAATTGCAAAGAAAATTTGTGTTTATTGGATGGGCTATGCATGCAACTAATAAGTCAAATAAGTGTCTATTATAATAATTGAGTTTCCAATGAGCCAACTATATGTGACTAATTCATGGTATGTGTGCAACTGTGGTCAATTGACAACTAATCAGATATGATTGGTTAGTATAGTCCACAAATAGAGTTGATTGAGCCACAATTTGTATCTTGCACATGATATGTGTGTGATTGATTCATAAAAATATATTATTGGAGCTAATCAAGCTCCAACTCTTTTTTCATTGGATGAGAATACTTGGACAAGGATCAAATTAGTTCAAGAGCATTGTCAAACTAACTAAGCCCCATGCACTTAATCACACAAAATAAGTAAGAACTAGAGATGAATAAGCATCAATTACACACCTTAATGGTTAATTGATGTAAATTTGGGACTTGATTGAGTCATAATTATTTGAATAAGATTAAGAGTGTGGGCCTAATGTAGGAGTATCCTTGCGGATGAGAAATTTCACATCACCCCAAAAAAATTTACTTTAAGTTTTTCTTTAGTTGCTTGCATAGTAGATTAGTTGTGTTTTTGTTTGTGTTGATTGTTTTAATTTGTGTCTTAAAGCTCAAGGAATATAATGCAATAACATGAATGAAAATGTTAGACATTAGTATTACATGGGCACATAGGTTGCAGAAGAGTTGCCTTTTAAAATTAAAAGATGAGTCTATCTAGAACCAGACAAGCAATGTGTGTTACTTTGGTGTAATTTGTTGTCGTGCAAGCTTAATGATGCCATGCAAGATTTGTGCAGTCACCGGTTAGGAGGGACCTCAAAGAGATCAATCCAAACCGGTCAGCAAGAGTAAGCACAATGGAAACACACAGATATGATGGAGGGAATTCAAAACTGAATGAATTATATCATGAATACTGTTTACAATCAACCGATAACAATCGGGTTACAGAAACCAGCTCACTGGCCTGCTGAAACATGCTTGATTACAGATCAGGTCACAACCGGGACCTCAATTCTTAAGATCGATCTTCTATGTTCCATCTTGACTGATCTACATTCTAATGCTCAATTACAATGATTTATACGATCCAAGGGGATCCGTTCGCCACCAAAAGGGATCAAATGCCGAAGAACAAGACCTAAAGTGTAAAAACAACAGTCGGTCTCCACCAAAGAGATTCCTTTGAAAAATCGAAAGGATGAAGTGTCGATCAAAGGGAAGGTCGGCCACACACCAAGGAACATCAAAATCAATGCTAGGGCTCTGCAAGCTATGGAAGAGATGCAATAGATTCTGGTAGATTACAAATGCAAATAGGTCCAGGCAACCGGTACTAGAAAACTCTCTCGGAAACCGATAGTGGTAACTTGTCGGAAAATGATCCAAATGCTCCGTGATTTAGGAATAAGGTAGATGATCAAGTCCTCAAACAAAATCCAACTCCTCGAGATCGGGTGAGCCAATGCCAGAAAATGCATAATGAAATGCTAAAACTGCAAAACAGAAAGCAAAACAGAAAGGAAATATTTTTGGTTGATGCAAGATTGCCAAGAACCAGGGATGCTCCTACATCAAAAATCCGGGGTTGTTGAAAAAGTGAGTCTCTCACTTTGTTGGGGTTAGAGGAAAACCAAAGCGGTCTACCTCTGCCTAAGAAATCCAAGATGAATCTTCAACTGGTTTGTCCTTCCACTTTACTAGATACTCTTTATATTGACCGCTATGCGTACTACGCCCAATCCTATTGTCCAAAATGTCTTCATTTTGATGTGGATCCTTCTGAGGCAACTGTTTCTCCAATTTTGCAATACTGTCCTCACTGAATTCTGGTTCATGATACTGGTGTAGATCTGCAATATTAAATACAGGTGAAATACTCAAACTATTTGGTAACTCCACTTCATATCCATTTCTGGAAATAACTTTCTCAAAATCTTGCAAGGTCCAAACTTCCTCATATGCAACTTGTTATAAGTTCCAACCAGGAATCTTTCTTTTCTCAGATACACCATCACTTCATCGCCAACTTCAAATTCCTTATGTCTTCTCTTCTCATCAACTTTCTCCTTATACTTGTTGTTCATGTCCTCCAAATGTTGCTTAACTTGAATATGTAAGTCCTTTACGTGATCTGCAAATTCTTCTGCTTCTGAACTTCTTTGGTCTTCAATGCTGATATCTCTTAATTTTGATATACCTCTGGGGTGTGCTCTGATAACAATCTCAAAAGTTGTCCTTCCGGTACTCTTGTTTACTGAATTATTGTAGGCAAACTCTCCTTGTGCAAGAATCAAATCTCAGCTTCCATTTTTGTCTCCAACTAAGCATCTTAACAAATCTCCCAAGCTCCAATTAACTACTTATGTCTGTCCATCAATTTATGGGTGAAAAGTAGAACTGAACTTCAAATTTGTCTTCATCTTTTTCCAAAGTGTTCTCCAAAAATAACCAACAAACTTAGTATCTTTGTCTAAAACTATGCTCTTAGGTAATCCATGCAATCTCACCACTTCCTTGAAAAGTAGGTCAGCTATATGCACTGCATCTAACGTCTTGTTATAAGGTATGAAATGAGCCATCATCAAGAATCTATCCACTACTACAATATAGAATCATTCTCTCTCTATGTTTTAGGCAACCCAAGTATGAAATCCATGCCCATATCTTCCCAAGGTCTCTCTGATACTGTCAAAGGTTTATACAATCCCACATTCTGACTACTACCCTTTGCAACTTGACAAACTCTACAACTTTGCACATATTTCCTAGCATCCTTATGAATCTGGGGCCAAAAGTAATGCTCACACACCAATGCTACTGTTTTATCAACACCAAAGTGTCCAGCTAATCCTCCACTGTGTTTCTCCTTTATCAGATTCTCCCTCATAGAACTCTTAGGTATGCACAACTGAACTCCTCTGACTAACATCCCATCCTAAATGAAGTAATCCAACCACTTGCTTCTATCTACTGTAACCGATTCTCTACATGTTCCTCCTCAAATCCTAATACTATCACTCTCATCTCTGTCAGCAAATTCCTTCTACTCAATGCATCAACAACTTTGTTAGATTTCCTGCTTCTATAATTCAACACAAAGGTGTAGCTCTACAAAAATTATACCCACCTCATATGTCTCTGATTCAACTTACTCTGTCTGTTCAAATACTGCAAAGCTTGATGATCCGTATACAACACAAACTCCTTAAACAACAAGTAATGTCTCCACTTCTTCAAGGCTTGACATATGGCAAAAAATTCTTGATCATACACTGAATATCTCCTCTCGGAATCATTCAGTTTCTCACTGAAATAAGCTATTGCTCTCTCTTCCTGACTCAATACGGCTCCAATTGTTGTTCCACTTGCATCACAATCCACTTGAAATACTTTGTTGCAATCTGGTAAAGCTAACACAGGCTGCTCAGTCACTTTCTGCTTCAATAATTCAAAACTTGTGTTTGCTCCAGTGGTCCACTTGAACTCTTTCCTATCTACCCTCATTGTCTCAGTCATAAGGTTACAAATTGAATTAAAATTTCTGATGAATTTCCGGTAGAAACTAGCCAATCCATGAAATGATCTTACCTCTCCAATGCTTTCCGATGTAGGCCATTCAACAATTGCTTTTACTTTCTCAGGGTCCATCTTCAAACCATCCTCAGATATCACAAATCCCAAATAGACTAACTCTTCCTTCATAAAAGTACACTTCTTAAGATTTATCAACAACTTTTCTTCTCTCAACCTCTGCAAAACTTGTCTTAAATGCAACAAAAGCTCCTCTTTTCTCTTACTAAAAATTAGAATGTCATCCAAATATACAATAACAAACTTACCCAAGAATTTCTTCAATACCTCATTCATCAGCCTCATGAAAGTACTCAGTGCATTAGTCAATCCAAAAGGCATCACCAATCATTCATACGGCCTTTATTTATCTTGAATACTGTCTTCCACTCATCTCCTTCTCTGATCTTGATCTGATGATATCCACTCTTCAAGTCTATCTTTGTAAAGTATTTGGCTCCACTCAAACAGTCCATTATGTCATCCATCTTAGGCAAAGGAAACTGGTATTTCACTGTGATCTTGTTTATTGCTCTGGAATCGATACACATCCTCCATTCTCCATTCTTCTTAAGTGTTGATACTGTTGGTACTACACAAGGACTCAAACTTTCTCTGGTCGAACCTTTCTTCAACAGCTCCTGCACTTGTCTATTCAATATTCATTCTCTATCAGTGTCATCTGGTGTGCAACTTTGTTAGGCAAGCTAGCTCCGGGAATCAGGTCCATGCAATGATTGATACTTCTCACAGGCGGTAATCCATCAGGCACGTTATCTATTATGATGTCTTCATACTCTGTCAGCAACTCTTTTATCTCTTCCGGTTGTTCTTCTTCATGCTTCGGGTTCTCGGTCTTTTTAGGAACTAAGGCAAAATGCACATTCTCATGTCTCATTCCATTCAGGAATTTCCTTCCATCCACCAAATAGATTCTAGCATTCGTACAAACTTCACTCTTCAAAGGCTCTTCCAAGGGCAACAAGGTTTTCTTCATCCCATTGGCCACAATAGTGTATGTATTCTTTCTCCCATCATGTATTGCCTGTCTATCAAACCTCCAAGGCCTACCCAACAAAAGATGAAAAACATCCATAGGCATAATATGACACAAGACTTCATCATGGTAATTCCCAATTTTTTATTTCACCAAACATTGCTCACTTACCAACAACTTATGATCATCCTGAATCCATGCTATCTGATAAGGCTTAGGGTGTTTCAATCTTTCCAAATTCAACTTAGTCACCATTTCTTCTAAAACAAGATTATTCAATCTACCACTATCAATAACAACTTTACAACACTTACTGGATACCTTACATCTGGTCTTGAACAAATTGTTCCTCTACAAGGGCTCTTCATCTCCTCCGGTATGACACAAAGCTCTCCTCATCATCAACAGGTTCTCCATCTTCCGGTTTATTAGTTGATCGGGTGGGGCTTTCTTCCACCACTATTGTTCTCTTAGTATTCTCTATCTTCTTACATTTGAAAGCATGATGTCCTTATCCTCCACATTTATAGCAAGTTCCTCTAAACACTCTCTTGTCTTGTCTTCTGTCATCTTTTCCAAAATTCTCATTCTGGTAGCCATCTGGTTCTCTCCTTTGGTAGAAATTTCTATCATCCTTCCAGTATGAATTACCTTCTTTGCTTACTTACTTGTCCTTGTTTTGATCCATACAGGTTCCTCTACCTCTGATATATCCTCTTCCTCCTTGAAAAATTCCTCCGGAAAACCTTCCACCTCTACCTCTCTGCCTCTTCTCATGTCTTTTGTTTAACTTCTCTTCTACTTTCGGGGCATACTTGTAAGCTTCTTCAACACTCTACAATTTGATCAAACCGAGTTCATCTTGTATAGACATCCATAATCCATTCAAATATCTTGCAACTTGTTCAACTTCATCATCAACAAGTTCGGATCTGATATTCAACTTCTAAAATGCTTCAGTGTACTCCTTCACACTAGATTCCTTCTGCCTCAAATTCTGCAACTTCCAGAACAAATTCACTTGCTAATCAATTGGCATAAATTTTGATTTCAACTTAGAAACCATCCGATCCCATGTCTTGATCTTCTCTTTACCTCTTCTTTGTCTATCAACCTGCAAATACTCCCACCAAAGAGATGCATGACCCTTCAACCGGGTACAGGCATACTTCACCTTTCTTTCCTCTGCAGTGTTCTCAAAATAAAAATATTTCTCCATCTCCGAGACCCAATCCATCAATTCATCTGAATCCAACTTTCCATCATATTCCGATGGGGTAAAATGTGGTTTAGTATTCACCCTACTTAAAACCCTCAAAAACATTTCTTCATCTGGATCAATCGTCGGTGGGTTTACTTGTTCTGTCGGGGCTTCTTCTCCTTCATCTTCACTCAGATCTTCAATATGTCGACCTCTTCTCTGGGCTATCTCAACAGCTTCCAATCAGGCTGCAATTTATCGCAACATTTCCATCACACCAGTCTGCATTCCCATGCGCTCAACCATTCCTATTTCCTCTTCGCGCCATCTTCACACAAGTCCTCTGCAATTGCAGGTTGGATCCACAGTTTGCCACCCTACAAAAAAATTCTTAGGACAACACAATCTCTGGAATAAAAGCTCACTCGGATACCACTTGGTGCAGTCACCGGTTAGGAGGGACCTCAAAGAGATCAATCCGGACCGGTCAGCAACACTAAACACAACAGAAACACAAGGATATGATGGAGGCAATGCAAAACTGAATGAATTATATCATTAAAACTGTTTACAATCAACCGGTAACAATCGGGTTACAAAAACCGGCTCACTAGCCTACTAAGACATGCTTAATTATAGAACAGGTCACAACCGGGACCTCAAATCTTAAGATCTATCCTCTATGTTCTATCTTGACTGGTCTATATTCGAATGCTCAATTACAATTATTTATACGTGTTAGATAGTTCAGATAACCGAAAGACAACTGAGAGAGGGGGTGAATCAGTTGTCACAGATTACAAAAACATTCAACAATTAAAACTTTAATACCAGAACCCAAAACAATAATACCATAACAGTAGTTAATCCAATTAAGCATAAACAATAATCACAGAATAAAAACCATCCACACAACACCAAGATTTGTACGTGGAAAACCCGGTAACGGGAAAAACCATGGTGGGAAGCCTACCCAGAATCAGATAATACTTTTGCAGTATCTGAATTACAATGAAGGGGTCTGCACTTGCAGGAAGGCCAATAGCCTAGAGCACACTGCTCATCACAAAAGGAGTCTCACTGACTATATAGAAATCTAGACTACAATCTAGAGAAGTGTTGAACTGCAAAAGATAGCATCTCCTATGCCAAAGTACAGTTTCGGTTAAGCTCAATACCGGAGGACTAAATCCTCTTACATAAACCCAATTCGATCTCCAATGATCGACCAACTCCTCTACCTGAATGATATTACATTATTCGCACATTATGTTCCTTGACCATGACCTCTTACATTAACCACGATGATCTACAATGAGATCTTACATCTATATATACAAACCCTTGATCATAAACAATCAGGTCGGCCACCAAACAATAAATCAATTACATAATTACAAACCATGTTGGCCTTAGATCAAACAAGTAATATCAACACATAAGACATCCCGAAAATACATCAATAGGTCTTCTCCACACGTTACATTAAAGTCGGTCCATAACCTAGATCAATCGGGACCAAGTATAGGTCCACACGCTTCAGCAATGATCTCCAAACGCCAAGTCTCGAACATGATCACCAACAACATCTTGAAACTCCATCAAAACCTGCACCAACGCCACTTATGAAATTCATCAAAGATCTCTGTCAAAATCTCTATCGGTGAAACCCTCGTTGGAACTAGAAACCAGGCTTCTAAGCAAGCAGGATAGAATCCAATCACCAAACCAAAACCAACTGACCAAATATGAGTATTAGTGTCATGAACAAGCCAATTTCATCACCAGACTATACCAGAGCCTACCGGACCATACTTGATCCAAGTTAACCAGAACCACTTAACCTACCGGGACCAGAAGGGTGTCCGTAAAGCATCCAAATAACTAGTGTTGACATCAATGACAAAAAATCAATGCAACACATAATCAATTCCACCAAATGGCCAACAATCTCCCCCTTTGGCAACACTAGATGTGAAAAACATCTAAGAACCAAGAAATGCCAAACAAGTCTCCCCCTATGGAAGACAACCAACAATCACCTGCATATAGCTTTGAATATCAATATCTCTCCCCCTTTGAACAATATCTTTGTAAAGCTCTGAATATCTTTTTTTTATCAATATCACTTCCCCTTTCTTTTTCTTTTTCACTTTCTTTATCTTTTTCACATCACTATCTCTCCCCCTTTAACATCAATGCCAAATTTCTGACAGAAATATCAAAGCCTCTGAATCTCAAAGCTGACTACTCCCCTTGAGCAGTAGCATCCCACATCAGTGCAGGAATGAATAGTATCTCAAATAATGCATGCCAGATTGATGCCAAACCGTATCAATCAAGTCTCTACCAGAGGGGCAGAAACCCCCAATTTGTCTCTCAAGTACTCAAATGATTCCTTGGATAACGGTTTAGTGAAAATATCCAAAATTTGTTCTTTAGTGTTCAAATAAACCAGTATAACTTCATTTGCTTCCACCTTCTCCTTCAAAAAGTTATACTTGATAGATATGTGCTTTGTCTTAGAATGAAATACTGGATTTTTTAATATATCAATAGCAGCAGAGTTATCACAGTGAATAACTATCGATGCATCACAATCCACCTTTATATCCTTCAACATTTTCTTCATCCATAAAACTTGTGTATAGTTAGTAGTAGCAGCAACATACTCAGCTTCAACAATAGATAGAGAAGTACATGACTGTCTCTTGTTGATCCATGAAACCAACTTCTTTCCAAGAAAGAAAGCTCCACCAGAATGTTGATGTTTTTATAGCTTCGGTCGAAGAAGTCTCATATGTATAAGTAATACAAATTATCGTTGATATGAATATATACATATTAATATATGTAATAACAATAAGTGTTCTTATTATTATTATTATATATATGAATATCTATATATACATAACTTATATTTATTATTGCTTATACAAATCAGAATATGAGCACCGTATCTATAAGTATCGATTATATTGATCATTTCATTTTATCAATATAAATCGACTCTCTACATTAAATAATTTGATATATATTATCATTGTGCATATCGACTTTAGTTGATCTCCTTTTCAAAGACGATTATGGAAATCGTTACTTGCATGTAACAGTAAATGATTAACGATTTGAAGAATCGTTAAACTGTTAAACGATTAAGGGAATCGGTATTAGATTGCCAACCGAATAAATAATAATTAGGTATTGTTGTCTTGCATAACCTTAGGTATAGAGACATCTCAATGAAGAGACATGTCTCCACATATGTGGAGGCATGTCTATTCATCGACATGTCTCCACGTACGTAGAGGCATGTCTGTCCATTGATATACCTATACCATAAGGTATATATCATGGTGCAGTTCGAGTTTAATAGGTAAGTACAATAATCATAAGTGCAAGCCTTTTAGATATTGATCTGCTTAATTCAACACTCTCATATACATTACGCATTAAGTTGTGTTCCCTTCACATGTGCAGCAACCTGCACTCAAGAGTTCATTGTCATATAGTTTAGTAAGAACTAAATATTAAAAAAAAAAAACCTATTCACATAGCTAATCTGATCCAAACTTTAACATGGTATCAGAGCTAGTTTGAAGAAAAGATCCGATCAGATTTATAAAAGGGACACAACCAAACTCCATTAAAAGTTCTAGATTTCTATATTCGTCAAAATGGTGAATGGAGAGGTCTGAGGACCAACTTGAAGGAGCTGCAAATTTTGTATCTTGGAAGTTTAGAATGATGCTTGCATTAAAGGAACATGATTTAAACACTCTTGTGAAAAAGGCTTTACCCATGCCCATGAAGAAGACGAAAAAATCCTATGGACAAGAAATAATAATAAAGCTATGAAACTATTGGTGGATGGAGTAAGAGATCACATTGTTCCCATTATCTCAAAATTAGATACTGCTTATCTAATATTTTCAACACTAGAGAACATGTTATTTGATAAATAACACTAGCAGGGTTCTTACTCTAAAACAGCAACTACACCACATCAAAATGAACCAAAGTAAAACTATCACTTCATATTTCATGAGGATAACAAAACTAAGAAACCAATTATCTACTATTGGTCACACATTCGATAGCAAGGAGTTGACTATGTTGGCACTCAACGGACTTCCCACTTCTTGGGAATCGTTTATTCAAGGAATTAGTGCTCGATCCAAACTCCCTAAATTTGATCGATTAAAGACTGATTGCCTACAAGAAGAATCCAAATTGATCACTAGAGGGACTGGAATTAACTCCCAAAATGAAGAAATGAAAGCCTTAAACTCTTAGTCTCACAAAAGAGGAAAAATAAATAACTTCAAGAAGAGAAGAGAGGTAAAGACTCAACCAGGAAGCAATCCTTCAAAAGGAAGAGGGGCCTATCTAAAGTACAATGCTTTAGATGTGCTAAATATGGTCATATTGTTGTAAAGTGTCCTGACAGACCTAAACCTCAAGCCTCGATTGCTGAAGTCAGCGAGCCCAATACAGACTCTAAAAGACTTGTATTCTATTCTGCTCTATCCAGTCAAGTATCAACTAGCCTTAACACCTAGGTAATAGACAGTGGGGCGTCTCGACATATAACAGGGTTCAGAGAGCACTTAGACACTATGATAGAAAAATTTGATGAGGAAGTCACAATTGGGGATGATTCAAACTACCCAGTGAATGGGATTGGAACTTATACTATTCAACTAAAATTAGGCATTGCCCTTCAATTAACAAGTGTACACTATTTGTGTCAGGCATCAAACACAACCTAATCTCAATATCAGCTCTTGAAGACAAAGGATATAGAATCACCTTCATGGATGGAAAAGCCTTAGCCTGGCCTAAGAACTCAACCATCAAGAAGGCTCACACCATTAGAGTTCGACATAGTTGCCTATACAAACTTTGCATCTCTCCTTCACAAGCACTTATTCATGAATCTTCTAACACTTGTGAACTATGACATAGAAGATTAGGGCATCTTCATTTCCGTGCTTTACCCTCTATAGAGAAAATGGTGACAGGGATACCTAAGCTGACTCAAGATCATGAAGGAATCTGCAAAGGGTGTTCCTTAGGGAAAAATACCAAGGGCACATTTCATAATAGTGAAAGTAAATCCAAAAATGTATTAGAAATTGTTCATTCTGATTTATGTGGACCCATGTCAGTACCCTCCTTAGGAGGATTTTTGTATTATGTTATTTTTGTAGATAATTATTCTAGAAAGACATGGATATATTTTCTAAAGTATAAAGAGTCTAATGAAGTCCTTAAAATGTTTAAGGAATTCAAGGCTTTAGTAGAAAACATATCAAGTAAAAGTATAAAGACTCTTAGAACAGATAATGGGGGGGAATACATCTCTGAAAACTTTAAATTTTTTTGTAATAATGTTGGGATTAAGAGGGAGTTCACTGTTCCTTACAACCCTCAACAAAATGGGATTGCAAAAAGGAAAAACATAACTATAGTAGAAGCAGCTAAAGCCATGATGCATGACCAAAACCTTCATACCTCATTCTGGGTTGAAGCCTCTAGTGTTGTTGTGTATATCCAAAATAGATGTTTGCATTCCCTTCTTGATAACAAAACTCCTGAAGAAGCATTCATAGGAATAAAACCAGACATAGGTCACTTCAAAATTTTTGGCTATCATGTTCACATTCACATCCCTAAGGAGAAAAGATCTAAATTAGAACCCTCTGGGAAAAAGGGAATCTTTGTTAGGTATAGTGAGACTTCTAAAGCCTATAAGGTCTATATTCCAGGTCAAAAACAAATTGAACTAAGCAGGGATGTAATATTTGAAGAGGATGTTGCATTCAAAAATTCTAAGGATGTTAATGAAACATAAGATGAATCCCCTCAATACAGTGAAAAGGATCATTCCTCTGAGATTCAGAATGTGACTCACGAATCAATTGAAGGCAACAATCACATTGAACCTATGGACTATATGGTTGAACCTAGGGACACTAATGTGACAAAGAAAAGACCACTATGGGCCAAGAAGATGATTGAGGAGGCTGAAAATTATGCAACTCCAAAAGGAACTTTCAGGGAAAGTAAAAGACCTAAAAGATTCCCTAGCTACATTGCTCTAATGAGTGAAATCATAAATTTAGAACCTTCTACTGTTGAGGAAGCCTTCCAACATCAAGCCTGGAAAGAAGCCATGACAAAAGAGTATAAGTCTATTCTCAAGAATGATGTCTGAGACATTGTGCCTAGGCGTAAGAACAAATCAGTAGTGTCTTCTAAATGGATTTGCAAAATCAAACATGCTGCAGATGGAAGTATTGAAAAATACAAAGCAAGGTTTGTCACCAAAGGTTTCTCTCAGAAAGAGGGAATTGATTATGAAGAAACTTTTGCTCATGTTGCCCAATACACTTCTGTTAGAGCTATGATTGCTATTGATGCATCTAAAGGATGGAAAATCCATGAAATGGATGTAAATATTGCATTTCTTAATGGTTTAATAGAAGAGGAAGTCTATTTGGAACAACCTGAAGGATTTGTAGTGCATGAACAACATTCTCATGTTTGCAAATTGAAGAAAGCCTTATATGGGCTCAAACAGGCTCCTCGGGCGTGGTATGAAAAGATAGATCACTATCTATCATGACTTGACTTCTCAAAGAATGATGCAGATCCAAACCTTTACTTCAAGGTAATAAATGGAGATATGTTAATTCTTATCCTTTATGTTGATGACTTGTTAATAACAGACGAAGAGAATCTCATCATCAAATGTAAATAAGAACTTGCAGCTAAATTTGATATGAAGGACTTAGGGCTTCTACACTATTTTCTCGGTTTAGAAGTGTGACAACAAACTAATGAGATCATTCTAAATCAAGGGAAATGCAATATTGACATTCTAAAAAGGTTTGGAATAATGGATTGTAAGCCTATGTCTACTCCCATGGAAACAAACTTACACAAGTTAAGAGAGGCAACTGCAAGTTCTGAATCAACAGATTCCACCTTCTACCGACAGATGATTGGATCATTGATGTACTTGGTCAATACTAGACCAGATATTTGTTATGTTGTGAATGCACTTAGTCAATTCATGTGTGAACCAAAGTAGTTACATATAGTTGTAGCTAAACACACCTTGAGATATCTTCGTTGAGCAATTGGATATGGCTTAAGATATAAAAATATAGATCTAAACTTATACGGATATACAGACTCAGATTGGGCTAGAAGTGTGGTAGATCATAAAAACACATCAGAGTGTTGCTTCAGTTTAGGATCAGCCATGATATCCTGGTTTAGCATAAATCAATCTTCAATTGCTCAAAGCTCCACAAAAGCAGAGTACATTGCCACATCTATGGGAGCACGAGAAGCAGTATGGTTGAGAAAAATCATTGTAGGATTGTTTGGACAATCCTTAGATCCTACTATTATCCACTGTGATAACCAAAATTGTATAAAGCTTTCACTAAACCGAGTATTTCATGACAGATCCAAACATATTGAAATACCTTATCACTATGTTAGAGACATGGTGGAGAGAAAAGTAATTCAGTTGAGATATATTAGCACTGAAGATCAAACAACAGACATTCTCACCAAGCCTCTCGCCAAAGCAAAGATAGACCACTTCTGAGGTAAGCTTGGTATGGTTGAAATGTAAATTCTGAGTTTTGAGTCTCAGCATTATTATTGTACTAATATATTATAAAGATGGTTAATATAAACTCTTTCTGTCATTATGGGCACCTGTGTACATCATTAAGAAGTGATGACTTCTGAATGATAATCACTTGTATTTCTAGTAATTATTGGAAGGTGACGATTTTACAATAACTCTACAATCTATCATGATAGATATCATATGGTTGATATCTATGAACATGTCATGATAGTGCATATCTCTTAGAACAATTTTTTTATCATAAGGTTGATATCTTGAAATTGTTGAGATACATCATGGTGGATATTAAGTGCTTAATATTGAATGATATATATCTTCACGACTCTTCAAACATTTGCTCCCATTAATTTCAAACTGTGGTGCTACTAGAGTCTCCAACCGCCCCACAAAAGAAAATAATATTAATCGAAAATAGACACCAAACATGAAATATCGATGCATATACCATCAATCACAACATACCCGATCAGTCATTCAAACAATAATTCATCTAATAAAAAAGAGTGTTGCCCGCCCCCCGAACAATCAAATTCAATTCCAATCAAGAACTAATAACGTTGCCTGAGGAATAAACAGTATGAACTCAACTCGGATGCACGAGCAGTAACAGAGGATCAATATGCTACTTGGAAATCACGTGGACTAGTACCTACCAGTATGCTACTTGGAAATCACGTGGACTAGTACCTACCAGTTAAATTCGGCCAATGCAAAACAAACAATCCCCAAGTAGGAGAAATATATCACGACAATAATGAGATAACTAGAAGTATACAGGCCAATGACAAAATTGAGACCATTAATTTGCGTTCCTCCTGTATAGGAATGTACCCGCTGACTGCACCTGCTGAGATCTTACACATGGAAGAACAACGCAGTCCTCAATGGTAGCTTGGATAGCCTGGTAAAATTCAAGGACAAAGAACGAAACAGTAGTCTAACATCAAACCTTCACTGAAACTTCAGTAAGGAACTTCGGGTCAATACAATCTCAAATCAACAAGACCAACTACAGTAACAGTCTCCTCCCTTATAGCCAAAATTCTCTCTTCCTCACATATTAATAGGCATAAAAATTCCCTAAATCATGCCCACTCTGATACCAAATTAGAAATATGGGCAGATATAGAGAAGCCAAATAATCAAAAGCAAAATAATGCGTGCATCTTCCTTATCTTCCTACAAGGCATATTATATATATATCTATATAGGATTTCCATATCCTATTTTGTAGGAAGCTTCATAAACAGTTTTGGGCAGATATAGAGAAGCCAAATAATCAAAAGCAAAATAATGCGTGCATCTTCCTTATCTTCCGTACAAGGCATATTATATATGTAGATAGGATTTTCATATCCTATTTTGTAGGAAGCTTCATAAACAGTTTTACTAAATATATTGAGTTGTTTTAACAATTCAATATATTTGTACCATTAATTTAATAACTAACGACAATAACTCTTCTAAATTATTATTTTATGAATTCATGTGAATATTAATAATACATTTCCTAACAATACTAAACTCTTTTGAAGAGGGGAGGTCAAACAAGTTACGAACAACTCCAGATCTTAGAGTTATATCCCCTTAAACCTTCCCCCTATAAAGAGGTCACAAGGCCATCAGTCACCCAAGGATTGTCTATGTATCCGCTTCTAAATGATACCAAATTCATATCTAGTTATCCTCACAAGGTCTTTCAAGGTAGCTACACATAGGTTCACATAACCAAGGTTTCATTAATGAATCCGTTCAATTATTAATGCCTAATAGTAGGTCTGAAAACGTTTGACTAAAAATCACAATAGAGTAAACCTATATTGAGGCACTTCCAACAATGTAATCCATATCTCAACTTACGTCTACTCATATTATGCTCAATTAAATGTGAGCATCACATAACACTTGCAATTACTTATCAAGGTTATTATACAACATTTGGTACTTTAATGATAGTCAATGATAGTTTATAACATAGGGTTTTCTTTAGGATTAGAACAAGATAGCATGCAATGTGATTTGGAATTATTAGATATGATAAGCATATTGGTTCTTGATAACTTGAAACACTATATTATTGTAAACACCTAAAATTGTCCCGCTCCTGCAAACGCTAATATTACTACTCTCTTATTAATTAAATAATTTTAATTATTTAATTAATTTACCTTATTCTTCTAAATTAACACCGTTCTTCCATTTCAAATGCATAATTCAAATTTATCTCTAATCATTTAATCTTTAATCATTTTTCCTTTAATATTAATTAAAAAAAATTATTATTAAATTAGTCCTGATTATTTACTTTAATTAAACGATCTTTACTATTTAACTAAATCAATTTCCATTATCCTCTCATGATTAAATAATTATTTCAAATTATTTAATTAGCTAATGATGTCCTCTCAAATTCAATAAGTTTCTAAATTTGTTTAATTTCATTTATCTTGCATTTCAAATAAATTTCATATCTTTCCAAATTCAAATTAATTTAATTTTCATCTCAATCCAATTTCATTTCACATTTTTTCAATACCAAAATTTCCTCCAAAGTCAATCTCATCTCAATTTCCTAAATCACATGTTGAAAATCTTAATTGTCACTGATTCTCATTGAGTCTTCAATCACCATTTTTTAACTAACCAATTAGCCCACTCTTTTCGAAATCACTTTTTCTAACTAACTCATCTACAAACTTATCAAGTCAATCAAATGAGTGAAATTCTCCATCAAATTCAGTTACATTCAGTGATTATCTCCAACTATCTTGTCTCATGAATTCTCAACCATTGATTGACTATGTTCTCAAAACAATCTCAACTGCCAATCCAAATTTTGAAAATCTATAAAATCAACATCAATCCTCAATCATCACAACCACAATCTTCAAATTCTTGTGCAATCATGCTACAATAATTAAGCTATGAATTTGAGAGTCATCATACTCTACATGAGAAGAAGAACAATTGAGGCACTTGCACGGATTCATCATTTGGTTTACATTTGATTGTTTGATTTATTCATTTATGCTTTTTGATCGAATTCGATTACTTCCTCTACTGTTTGTGATTAAAGATTTGTGGTTGCTCTTTTAGTCTATTATCATTGCAATTCAATTTCCAACACATACAAATATACTAATAAGAAACCCCTTTATACATTTATGTAGGAGGATAATACAATAGAACAAATATCACAAACATGATAAATCCTAATGACACTACTGATTGTAACCCTGCAGGGTCCCTCCCGACTAATCTCTCTTGATGGTCCTAATGACAATATCGCCTGGATGGTGGTTTGTTGCAGGCAAAAGGGGAAGTCTTCCCTCCTCCCCTAGACCCCTCCTTGTCAAGGCCTGTGTGCCTCTACCCCTCAGTGAGTTGGGTTTGGGTTGTTGGTTTGACAAGTTTTTCTTCTCTCTTGTCTGTCCTTGTTTTTCTTTTTTGGAGCTTTCTCCCATGGTTTGTTTTCCTCTTACTGCCTAAGGGTTGTTGTTAAGGGTCAACACCCTTGTTCTTGTTGCTTTTCTAATAAAAAACATGATAAATTAACTAGCAATGCATTTAAGTATATCCACATACTTTTAAGATACTATTCCGACCAATACTCCATAGATAAGACAAAATGAACATAGGCCCTTCCTAAAAATGTCGATGAAAAATATCCGTTGTTGCTTTTCTTGAGCCACGGAGCAAGAATTGGTTATAGGCCTTGATTCATTTGCCCAAGGTGTTTCCAATCTTGGAAATTCTATGTAGCATGGTTTACATTACTTATCCTACCCTCATAAGCAAATCTACATATAAAAGGTAAAGGTAGATTTCTTTATTTAGATCAAAGACAAGGTAGATGAAAATTCACTTTAGCTTATAAAAACTTCCTTGTGGAATCCCATAATAGTATTTTCAAATAGGATAATTGCATTTATAATAAAATAATAATAATTTGTTGAGGACAATGAAACAATTGCAACCCAATCACTTTTGAGAGGTGTGGGGACTCCACTGATTATTATATTCAACTCCCAGACATCCTTCAATGGCCTTGGAGGATCAACTTAAAAAAAAGAATTAAAATTTGGACAACTCAAAAACTCTTTTCTTGAAATAGAATCCTATAGATTTTTCCTTCATAAACCCATATTTATCCACATGCTCATTTCTTGCCCTATACTAAGAGTTATTGCTGCCCTTGTCTCTCATGTGGTTGAAATCCCAGAACCAGAATGAGCATAGATGCAATGAATATATTCATCATTCTCAAAATTCATCACACTATCTTGTCAAAATACAAAAAGAAAATAGAAAATTATTTTTCTATAAGTTCTAAATTCAATTGAAATTATTTAGAATCAAATTTAATTATTTTAAAAAACTTATTAAAAATTCTAATTACCATCTATATTCTATCATTATTTTTTAAAACTCTCAATATTTCTATTTTTGTGTGTGTTTATCATTCTACTTTCTATTTTCTCATTATGAATTTTAAACTCCTCTTTAATATTTTTCTTAAAACTGTTTATTTCTAGCTAAAAGTAAAATCATTTTCCATTTTTATTTCTAATATATTACTTTTGTAACTTGTCCTTTAACAATAAAAATAAATTATTGTCTATCATTTTTAAAAAATGCTTCTCTATGTAAGCAGCTTGTTTTATCAAAATTATCTTTCTCAACATTCTTCTAGATACCATTTTTAAATATCATATGAATTCAAAATCTCCAATGTCTTTCTCACCCTCTTATACTTTGATTCTGATATGTAAGAAGGCGAGTTTTATTTCTTGATTTTAACAAACAAATAGAAAATTAAAAAACAACACATGTTTTCTTATATAAAATATACAAACATTTTTATGATCAAAATCGATAATAATAATATTGCTCTTAAGTTGAATTACAAATGTAATTGACAATGTTAATATAAAATCTTTTAATAAAGAGAACATATAAGCATCATTAGATATTTAGTCTTTCTGCAAGAGAAAAAAAAAATACTATTTTTTTGGGAGTCATGATTCATTATGTTCTAATCATATTTATATAATATAATCTTATATAATTATTTCATATTATATTTAACATTATTTTTTATTCAACAAAATTAATATTTTTATACTAACTTCCATTTTAAAAATAGAATGAAAATTCATACTACAAATGATAAATAACATGAAAAAAGTAATAATGCATCTTGAGGAGGCATAAGCATTTCATATATATTTGAATGTCTTGATCCCTCACCATCGGGTCACATTCCCTTCATAGGTTTTCCATCTTTCAATAATGACATTGAATTTTTCATCCCTTGTTCGAACCTACCATTTAATCATCAATCATATAAGAATTTACACACTAACATCATTATAATGAGAAAATATATTACCAACTTGATTTACACATCTTTTAAAAGCGTTGTTTTGAAGTCTATACAATAAAATGAAATGGATCCAAAATTTTCTAAGGGAGGATAAAACAAATGCCTTCCATTGTTCAGCGCAAGTCGGAAGATGCAAAAGTTTGGTTGGTTATCTACCTTCTCTTATTTTCACAATATTATTTATGCTATTTTATTTTTTAATATAAAATTTAAAATTATAAATTAAATTTTAAAAATTATTTATAAATCTATTTCAATCTTTCTATTAAATTTAAAATAATTATATTAATTTAAGTTTCTTAATTTTTTGTATAGTTTTAGAATGTATCATTTGAAATAAATGGTTCTAAAAATATTTATTTTCGAAATATTGTTTTGATAAGCTCAAAGGGTCTTTAGATTTGCAATAATGGTGATTTTTATAAGATGTTTTCTCAACTTCACGTTTGGGGATGAGAGAAACTCTAATAGATAATCCTTAGCAAGGAGAGGGATTTGAAATAAGCTATGGATCCTAAAAATGAGGAGAAAATATGAAGATCATGGAGGGTCTTCAAGAATTTAGGCATGGAGGAATGTAGGGAGATGAGAGAACTTAAAGACAAGTTTTGGAAGAGTGTAAGACAAATTGAATAAGAGTGTGTGAGGAAATTTAGGGTTTTTAAGTACATAAATAGAGCATTTTAGGTCAAGCATTTGTTGGCGATTACTAGGGAAAAATTAGGGTTTTAGAGATTCAAGAAGTTAAATTTGAAATTGAAATTTGAATAATAACACCTAGAGCCACCTATGCACCTATATCCTTGAGTTATGAGGATTCTGACCTTCAAGGGTTGTTTGAGGATAGAAAGTAATAAATATTCAATGTTTATAACTCACTAGAGATGGGTTTTAAGTTGAGGAAACAACCTATATTGACTTAATGCTTAAGGAATGAGCACCAAAATAGGTGAATAATTGTAAAGTGAATATTGCAAAGTATATTTTGTTTGACCTCATGGTTCCATACATTTTGGAGTGCCCCATAAGGTCTATAACTCTTCTATATAAAAAAAAATGTGTGTTTTTCAAATAAGACATTATTATTCAATCTTTTTGTGCTATTGTTATGTAACTCTAGACAACTATGAGATGTTTGTTCAATTGACCCACTAGACATTCGTCTCATTTGGTATTAGAACAAGAATCAAATCTTGTGAGTGAGAGCTATGTGAGCTCCATAACGAAGTGCATTATAAGTGTAATGTTGTAGGTGCATCTAAGGAGTCATGGTCTACAATGGAAGAAGAGTATGAAACAAGTGAGTAACTTAAGAACTTCACTTTACAAATCTTACTAATGTGATGACAACCCTTTAGGTGTAGCTTGATAACACAACAACCATATAGATAAGAGAAGTGGCTATTATAAAGGGCATTAAAAAGGATGAGAGGAAATATGGTACCATGCAAAGAGTTCGTAGACATTGATCTTGATGAGGAAGTCATCACAAAAGACAGGATCATGAGAGCCACAATAAAGGTCAAGCAAAATTAAGGTTTGATCTACAAACTTATTTAGGAATCTTGAATTCAAAGTTAATAGGCTAAATAATAAAATTGGAGAAGTATTTTGAGTTTGAAACAATTGGTGACCCTTAAAGAATCAATTAGAGAAGCACAAAGTTGAAGGGTCATGTCACCTTATGGTGGGATTTTGTGCAATAAGACCATGTCAATATAGACAAGTAGATTTCAAGTTGGGATCAAACGACCATTATTGACATACAATATAAATTGGGAATTTGGATTTGTATATGTTTTCGGCTATATATCTCTTTTCTTGTCTTCTAGAGTAGTGACAAAATATCCCTTAGATATTCATCACTCACATGAATCTTTGCCTTATTCTCTCACACTCACTCATATATGCTTGGATGATTCACACAAGACCATGTGAGATACAACCTTTGATACATTATTCATGCCATTTAAATATTATATTCATTTTGCAACCATAGATATAAAAATCACATATGCTTAGGTAATTCACTCACATTCAATCTCCTTAATTCTCTATCCTATACATGTTTTTGGCTACAAATATCTCCTTGCCTATTTTCTAAAGTAGTGAGAAGAAATCTCTCACATCTCACACTCACATCTATCTTTTCTTGATTTTGTGTTGTTTTATGCAATATGCTCTCTCACAATTATCTATTATAGTTTATCCATGTGTGTGGAGTGAAGAGTCCTTAAGCTCATCCCTATACATCTTCAACCATTAGAAGGTACCACAAGACATCTAGTACTACCATAATATGTTTTATAGTATTTGGGATAATCTCTAGCTCATCTTGTTTTGTGGGCGAATAAGCTTGTTAGAATTTTCTTTTGATGCCCTTGCAAGTTTTCACCATCAACCTCCATTAGGCCACACTTTTAGGTTTCAACCTAATGGGGATAAATCTACCAACCCATGTGGGTTTCAATTGAGTATCAAGTCATGTGTCAAATCTGTTTCCTACCAATAATCACTAAGATCAAAGCAAATTTTATGCCATCAACCTACACCCCAAACTTGTTGAAGAAACTAGAATTGTGTCAAGAGACATCTATAAAGAAGTACATGTAAGAGAAATATACACAAAACAAGGACCATGTGGAAATGATTTCTATACAAAGGTCAAAGAGCGAGTAGACTTCAAATTCTAGGGGAAAAGACGGATGTGTAGGAGGTGGCTTCTAAGGGACTTGCTTTAGATACGGGTAAGTATATTATCACACATTCAAGTGTTTGGATGCTAAGGAAGAGAAAGGTCATTTTGGAGATGTGGGTGCATGTTGCACAAATCAAAGAAGACGAATGAAGCAAAAAGAGCAACTTCAAATGTTGGGAAAATTTTGATTATGTACAAAATGTTGCTCAAGTTAACCAAAGAAGAGAAGGAAATATATTCGAGGAAGAGTATGCTTGGCACTAAGTGTAAATAGAGTGATAAGTGTTATGGATTAATTATTCATGGAGACAACATAGATAACATACTGTCCATTGACATGATTTAAAAGTTGTAGTTGAAAGTTGTTACACACCTCACACTATGTAATATCCCCATTTGAATAGGGATACTATAAAAATAACAATATTTCCAGAACTAGGGCACAGAAAAATCTAAATATGAAACTATATTTGCATACGAGAATTTTTACCATAAACTCATATTTATAAGCAGATAACAAAACTGATTTTTTTCTGCTAAAATAAATAAATTTCTGAGTAATACTGACCCTAGAAAAAGTACAGAAAATTCTTTGATTGCTGCCCAAAAATTCCTTAAATGAACACAATGATTTTTCTCTTTTATTTCTGAGATAAAGAAGAATTAAAGTATGCAGATATTTGATATAAACTACCTCAGAATTTATCCTCAAATCCTAGCCGACTTTGTCAATCTCCCACTAGGTCTGATAAAATTGTCCTTTCTATTGCTGTCATCAATGATACTAAAAAATATGAAGATACCTTGCTGTAGTTAGTCCAAATTTGAAACTGTAACTCTGAATTGCACCTCTTAATCGGTCTCCATACATGATAAACAATCGCAGCCTTGGAAAATGATGTGCTAGGGTTTCACAAACCAAAGCTCTTCAACCGGAATACACCCTTCTGACTATGGGGAGCCCATATGTCTCTCCGAAACCAGGGATACTCAAGGGTTTCAGACCTTAAGCCAAGATTGCAGCAGCATTAGATAGAAAACTCATAACATAATAAGCTCTAAAAGAGCTCTCGAGAATTATATAATAACTCCCAAAGAGATAATTAATCTCAGCCCTTGATTTCCACCTCTTAATCCAATACATCACATTAAAACCCTAAAAATGAGCTAATAGGCTCCTTGAAAACCCACACACATGCTTTTTAAAAATCACTTAAAGTACATAAAAGGGGGACAACTTAAGTCTTTTGCCTAGGAGTTACTTAAGTTGCTTAAAAAGACGTGCCCACAACTTAAAATCACTTTAGTTCACCTAAGTTGCATAAAAAGACATGCACACAACTTAAGATTAGAATTGAGAACAAGCCAAAGATTCCAATATTTACAAAATGATGCTCTAAGTCCTCTTCCTCTTGGGTAATCCAAGGAAAGGACAGCCAATGTGCTGCTAATCCTCATGATTTGAGTTGGGGACATTACACACTTCAGAGAGACTGTTGGTTATAAAAGGAAAAACAAATCGTTGTGATGAAATAGCACAAGGTTGCATTCTACATTGGAGGATAGACGTGTGAAGTAAGACACGATATAATTACAATGGATGCATGTCGTATTTTATTGGTTCAATTGTGGTAGTATACTACAAAAACCTTGCATCACAAAAGAAAGAACACCTTCACCATCATGAAGGATGGAAAGAAATTTGAGGTGTTGCCTATGAAATATGACATAGAAGGCAAGGTGATGTTGAGTGGTAAGGAGTTTCTAAAGATGGTGAGAGACACACAAGAGTGCTATGTAGAGGTATTCAATCTTGAGTGAAATGATAAGTTGTGTAATGCAAAGCAACTAGAAATTGAAGTGCTACTCAAAGAGTGTGTGGATGCCATAGTCAATGGGATACCAGAGGGATTGCCATTGATGTAGCACATTCACATTGTCTGGATCTCATTCTTGGTTCCAACTTACCATGCAAAGAAACACAATAGATGAACCTAGATATGTGTGCATAACTCAAGGGGAAGGTTAAGGACTTTCTGGAAAAAGAGGTTTAATATGAGAAAATATTACTTGTTCGTGCCTACCATACTTACTCCAAAGAAAGATGGATAGGAAAAGAGTACAATCTCCCACCTAATCAACAAGATCATCATTGGTTTGTGTTAACATAGATGGATGATATTCTAGATTGTTTGACCAAAGCATGTTAATTTCAAAGATTGACCCAAAGAATGAATACCATCATGTCAAAATGGAAGAAGGGGAAGAGTGAGGGATTGCATTTAGTACTAAGGATATTGCATGAGTGGATAGCGATGCCATTCGGGTTGATGAATGCCCAAGCATATTCATGAGGTTGATGAACAAGGTTCTGAAGCTATTTATCGGCAAGTTTTTTATCATTTATTTTGATGACTTTTTGGAGTTCAATAAAATAAAGGAAGAGCATCATGCACACTTGCTGTGAGATTTTGTGTAGCCAAGGAAGGAAAACGTATATAAATTTGAACAAATACATGTTTATGTAGACTATTTTGGATTTGCAATATCTCAAGATGAGTTTAGGATGGACCCAAAGAAGGTGAGAGTGATTATAGAATGTCTAGTACCATAGAGTCCCATAGAGGTCAAAAGTTTCCATGGGTTGGCATGCTTCTATAAAAATTTATGAGAAGCTTCAATGGTATTTGTGCACCAACTCATTATAACAGGAAAAATGGGTTTCAATGGATTATTGTTGTTGATAAGAATTTTGAACTCTTAAAGAAGAAAGTGACAAAGGAGCCTCTATTGCTGCTCCTTGATTTCAATTAGGTTTTTTAACTTGACTATGATGCAAATGGAACCACAATCAATTCAATTCTTAGCTAGGAAGAAACACCAATTGCATTCCTAGTGATACTTTGAATGATGCTAGGAATTACTTGGTGTATGACTAGGAGTTCTACAACATCGTTCATGCTTTATGGAAGTGGAGGCACTACTTTTGCAAAAAGATTTTGTACTATAGATGGATAAATACATGTGGTACATGAACATCCAAACAAAGATGAACCAAAGACGTATGAGGTGGATAGAGGAGTTCTTGTAATGTTATTTTATGTGAAAAAACATAGATTTGACAAATCCTACAAGGTATAAATGCCTTGAGAAGAAGCCAATTGTTGTTGTCCACTATGACAATTGAGTCAATGAGCATGAGAGGAATGAAGGATTTGTATGCTTTAGATCCGAATTTTCCAAATCCATAGAAGGCATATGTAAGCCATGAGCTAGAGACAAAAGCCCATATAACAACAATTCTATCTTGTTTACCACAACATGCCCAAGTTTTCATGACTCGGGGCTCATGGAATTTTCCATGATTCAGTATGTTTCTAGAGATAAGATTTGCCCCTTGATCTATTTCTTAATTTAGTTTTGATGTTCTTCGATAGTGATTTCCAAATTTTATCTAAACCCTAACTAAAAATTTACTATTATATTTTCTAAATTTACAGTAATTTATCATCAATTTAATCAATCAAGTATTGACAATATTATCATTCAAATTTATAGGGCCTAGGTATCATATTTATTCACTAGGGTTTAAAACTATATTACATCTATGAAACCATCAACCTCTTTGTATTCTTTTTTATCTTTGGTGCTCCAATTCAATTGATCAATTTTCTCGGTGCCTATTTCTCCATCAAATGTTGTATATCTATCTTTGCCTCCACTTTGAAGAGCCTCCCGAAGATGATTTGCTTTGCTTTCATTTGGCTCTCTCCAATTCCTTTTCTTATTTGAGTCGTGAGATACTAAACTATTTAATCATTGCAAGTTTATTGCTCTCTAACCTATCCACCTTTTCTTATTTGCTAGAAATTCTTGCATCATCTCATCTTCCAACTTCTTTAACCTAGGTTTGTTGTCTTCATCTTCCTTTGTCATCAACCTAATTGTCCTTTTTCACTCTCTTATGCCAATTTCAGGGGTTGTAAGGGATTAAATTGCCAATTCTAATTGACCATGTGGATGACATAGCATGTCAAACACTTCAATTGATGATCTTACTGAGTAGTACCACTTAATCTGTAAAACACTAGAGATGAACTCCTAGTGGTCACCACTTATGGATTTCCTCAATATCAACCCTTCTAAAATTATCTTAACATATTATGTAACAACTCTTCATTTTTTTAGGTGTTATGATGAAAATGAAGACCTTAATAAGACCACAAATGAAGTGTTGTACTTGATGCAAATCTTGATTATTTTATTAGGTACTATAGTGAAAATGAAGATTGCTCAACCAATCCTCCCTCTTGCCTTGCTCTTATCTATGGTGAGAAAGATGTCTTGAGGACCATGTTCTTTATAAAATAGCATGTGCTCCAAAGATGGCACAAGTGTGGATGTTGTTCTTGTTTCTTCTAGTGGTGACCGTTTCAGGTTTCCCTTCAAGTTATCAATCCAATGCATTAACAACATCATAGAGTATGAGGCTTTGATGTTGGGATTGAATATTGCACTAAAAGCATGGTGTAAGTGCTTGAGATTCATAGTGATTTGGATGCGGTTGTCTCAAAAGTAAGAGGTGCTTATGCGGCAAAGGACAAAATATTACAAATGTACTACAATGTTGTTTAGGACGCCTTGGGGCTATTTGCAACAATTGACACTGAATGGATTAGTAGATCAAAGAATGTTGGAGCAGATTTTTAAGTAGTTGTATGCCTAAATTTAAATTGTAGTTGGCCTCACCTCATTTAACATACAATATTGAGGTTTTCATGAGGCCTACCATACTAGATAACATCTATTGTGGGCATGTGTTCAATGATAATGAACAAATCTATAGGTTTATGAACTGCATGGATGAATTCAACAGTCAATAATTGATTGGTCACCCATGGTTGACGTGGAGGATGGAAAGGAAACACTCCTTGGGAACAAAATAATGTAACTAAAGACTTGTACCATCCCAAGATACCTTGTTACATTAGAGAGAGCATTTGAAAGTGTAGATTGTTACAAGACAAGAAGCAAACCAAATAGGGAGGATGGTATAGGCGTTAACCTTGAGATTGGTGCTGCACCAACAACAATTTACATTAGGAAGAAATTGAAACTAGCAAAGAAGCAAATGTTGACTGCATTATTGAAGATATTCAGAAAAATACCTTACTTGGTCATAAGATGAGCTGAAAGCATATAGAGAAGACTTGTTTCAGCCTGCAATTCCTCTAAAGCTTGATACAAAGCCCTTTTGGCGAAACAAAAGTCCATTAATCCAATGCTAAAGGAATTGATGAAGCTAAAGGAAGGGGGCACTATCAAGTCAATTGGGCACTCCTCATGGGTGTCTAACCTTGCTGGAGTAAGAAAAAAGAGCAAGAACATAAGTCTTTGCATAGATTTTAGAAATTTGAATGTCACATCTCTCAAGGACAGCTACACATTGCCTAGCCTGGACCATTTGCTGCAGAGGGTAACAAGTTCAAAATTAATGTCTATGATGGATGGGCCCTTTGCATACAATCAAGTGCTAGTTAAGGAGTCCAAGCAGCACAAGACAACATTTACAACTTCTTCGGGCTGTGAGAATGCCATTTGGGCTAAAGAATGTGGGCACCACCTTTCAAAGGGCCAAGGATTAAAAACACCTGGAGCTGATCTCCAAAAATGTATAGTGTGTTGAATTTCTTTGAATCCGAAGAAAGGCAATTTTTTGGTGTGGAAGCTAATCTTTTTTGGCATATAGTATCTAAGAGCTAAGGATAGGTATAGAGGGAGTGAAAGCAATCAATCTCATCCCTTAGCTATATAGACTGTAAAAAATGTGCAATCATTTTTTGGGCAAATTAACTTTGTTAGGAAATTCATCCCTATCATTCTTGGAAATCAATGAAGCACTCAGGTAGGCACCAACCTTCACAAGTCCTGACTATTTTAAACCCTTCCAACTCTTTTCCTTTGCATCATTTTGCACAAAGATGATTTTTTGCTACAAAAGAATATTTATGGCTATGAACCAGAGTTACAAGACTCGCAGAGTCTGGCCCAAACTCGGCGAGTACCGAGGCAGGTCACCTTTGCCAAGGCCAGAGGACCTTGGACTCGGACTCAGACAAGTCTGGTTGGGTTTGCACAGACTCGGCAGACTCACTAAGTCTCAAGCCCAAGACTCTACCGCCCAGCAAAAATAAAACAAAAAAACAAAAAAATTAAAAAGTGTTTGTTTTAAGTGAAACAAAAGGTGAATATATTTTGACTCTTACCCTAAAAAGTCATTTTTCTTGTTTGCAAACACAAGGAGAGAAAAAGAGGGTTTTGAGCAAAAAAATAGAGGCACTGAAGAGAAGACTGGCAGATAGATTGAAGAGGAGATTGCAATTGTTGATTGTTTGTGCAAGTTAGGAACTTGCATTCAAGCATTTAAAGGAGTTAAAGAAGGATTGGAAGAGGTTTCTAGCAAATTTAAAGAGGTAAGTTACATTTTTTTGTTATTTTTTTATTTTCTGACTTTCATATTTCTATTTTTTTGTATATTTGTTTTGTTTTTGTTTTATTTTATATTGATGGAAAAAATATGAAAGTTGAAATCCTAGTTTTGTTTTTTCTTTCTATTATTTATTTTTAACTTTTAACTTAATTAGAATAAGAGACATCATGCTGATTTTTTTTATTTACAATATATTGCAGCATAATGTCTCAGCCTACCGATAGTGGAAGTGGTGCCCCAGTTAGAAAGGATAAGATTGGAAACATGGCATCCACGAATCAAAAAAAGGAGAAGTACCATCTACTTATTGCAAAACAAAATGTAATGGAGGAGGTATTAACTAGTTGAAATATCGCATTGCATAAATAGAATGCCATGATGCAAAACCATGCAAAAAAGCACCCCCTGAGGCTATATTTGAAGTGCAAGCTCAATTAGAGGAATTTGAAGAGAAAAAAGAATTAAAAAGGAAGCAAATGGAAGAAATGGAAGAAATGTCAGCCATTGGTGGAGAGGCTTCTTTAAATCCTCGGCTTACATTTCTTGGATCTAGAAGTAGTGGTAGTGCGAGTGTGAGCAATGGGCCTCGGATTGCGGGGTCGAGTGATCACTAATATTAGCTTTTCTAAGCCTTAGACTTCTAGGCTCTAGCTTTTAGGTTGATATATGTTTTGAACTTTTGATGACATGGACTTCATATTCCATGAATTTTGTAGACATTTGACACTATTTGTAATTTTGTATTTCTAATGTGTTATTTCATTTAGCTTATTTCTTTCAGCTCAATCCTAAAATTTGCATTTATACTTATGTGATGAAGGTAAACTTGTGCATGTGTTCAAAGTAGCTTCTATTTGATGAGATTATTGTGTCTTTGACGTCTTTATATTAAAAAATGCATGAAACAAGTTTAAAATCATTAAAAATCTTTTAATTTCTTGGGTTTTTTAATTTGCCGAGTCTTGGCCAAGTTTTTGCCGAGTCCGATTCTGAGTCAAAAATCAGCTTGCCGAGTCCAAGTCGAGTCCAAGTCTTGTAACTATGGTATGAACAGCCTATAGCATTCTTCAACAAATCCTTGCAAAATGTAGATTTGAAAGATTCAATCTTGGAGAAGCATGCCTATGCTCTTGAAAAAGTTGTAAAGAACTTCAAGCCTTGAGCATGCATGCAAAGATCATTGCATGCATACCACACTCTACTGTAAAGGACATCTTCACTTAGTAGGAAGCCTGTTGTAAGAATGCACATGGATTAATAAGATCCAAGAATATAACATGAAGGTGCAAATAACAAACTTGGTTAAAGGTTGACACCTGCCCAGGCTAATGGAAAATAAGAGATTAATTATGCAAGTTCTAACCTCGTGCATGCCCCTTGTCATTTGAGAGATACATGGTATAAAGATGTAGTATTCTACTTGGAAAACACAAATTGCACTCCCGAGATTGATGAGAACTAGAAACAACCCTAGAAATTGCAGTCCCAAAGATATGTGCTGATTCGAGGTAAACTCTTCAGGAACAATGATGGATTGCCACTCAAGTGCCTAAATTAGGGGAAGTCCATTAGGTTATGAATGACCATCTCCAAGGAGTTTGCCATGGACATTCATGGAAAAAAAAAGAGGCCCAAACATGTCAAAATGTTACCCAATTTTTTTGTCATGTCAACCTCATTCTCTTCATCAGAATATATACATGAAATATAAAATTTAAGTATAAGTCATACTTTAAGTTATATTTCATGTATATATTGGTAGGATGTTTGAGAGTGGTTTCAGATCTCTAGGAGTTATAATGCAAATTCTAGGTTTTAGAAGATCTTTTAAATTTTCAAAAAAGTAAAATTTCAATAGTCAGTAGGCTCCTATCAGCATTTCCTCACTCTCTCTATCTCACTTAGTTTATCTGCCCCAAATTTTAGACCTATCTATATCCCTATCATTCTTCCTCTATCCCCTCTCTCTACCACTCTCTATCTCACTCTTTCCTCTCTCCCCCAAGATCTACACCTATCTCTCTACCCTCTCTCTCTCACCCTCAAACCCCGTGAGGGGTGCTACACAACCTCATTTTGGTGAGGTGGAGGAGCCACATCGGACTCCTAGGACTAGAACCTCTAGTTCTTTCTCTCCTCTGGTTTTCACTTGAGTTGGGAAGAGGAAGATATAAAATGTTTTGATGTAGTATTTACTTTTAGTCTTACACAAACAATTTGCTATTTCTTTTTGTTTCAGTGTATCAGCCATCAGCATTGCACAAGAGGATGCCATTTTGTACCCAATTTGCATTTAAATCAATCAAATATATCTAAACTCAGCTTGTTTCTTTTGTGTACTCATTTATTGACTCATTGGATGCATCTCCTCGTTGAATTTTGCAAAAAAAATGCATTTCTAATTAAATATAAGCAATTTTTTTAAGTTGTCAAGTTTTTGCTAAGTTTTCGCCGAGTTTTCACCGAGTTTTTTTTCCAGGCCTTGGCGACTTTTTGCTTTTGGCGAGTAGTTCAACTATGTGACAAACAACTCCTCATAGGATGGGAAGATATCAACAAAGATGGCAAGAATGACCAAAGAACATTGCCTCCTCAAATTCCTGAGGAACCAAGTCTCATTCTGCCTGTACTTTGTCTTCAAAGTAATCTCTTGCTTCTGACACTTAGTCCCACTAGAAATTGAGGGACTTTCCAAGCATTTGTTGATACTTGAGAGATAAGCTGGGAATCAGATTCATTAAATGGAAAATTGTAATATCCCCTTCCTTGTGATGTTGCTTTCAGTGGTCCATTGGCCTATTCCGGAGACCCATAGGCTATGTGGAAAGGTGAATTAAGGGTTCCCATGTTCCTTGGAGTTCCGACCCGACTTGTCAAGGGTGGAATGTGAACTTACTATTTTTAGTAAGTTAGGGTTTGGCCGTCGGGATGGTACAAAGTTGCTAAGATTACCAAGCTCTTTCTCTGGTTGAGAAGATAACGATTTTTCGAGCATTATTTCATGACTTACTATTTTTAGTAAGTAGCAGTTTGGGGCATTCTATTTTTGGCAGTCCTGGATTTGGTCCTGTTCCGGCACAATTCAGTGATCCTCATTGCTCAACTTCATCCGGATTTTGTTGATAATTAGTATTGGAGTTATAGGCAATTTAATTAAATATTATTCCTTATCCTAAGGTTCTTATTTAATTATTTTATTACTAATTGATGTTATGAGGAATTGTGCAGAAATTGATATTTTTCCTAAGTCTTGCCTAGGTGAATTATTTAATGAATATATGAGACTTTATTTTTTATATACTCCAAAATTATATCATGCCAAAATCGTGGTCTTCTTCCTAGGCGCGATTTTTGGGACTTAGGAAAGTGGGCGCCACTTTGGGTCCACCACTTGAAATGAAACGCAATTTGAATGAGGCGAATTTGGGAGGCAGTTTCATTTGAATTTCAGAATGGAAAAGTTATATAAACAGGTGTTGGGCTCCTCATTTGATCATCCAGAGAAAACATATCGTTATGCTGTCGGAATGACTCCAGACATTCTTCGAGGGTGAATACCTCCTAGATCCTTCCTTCCGATTTCGAGTGTGAGACATCACTCCTAGCTGTGGTGCGTAGTTGTGAGCTTTTTGGTGATTTTCGGGTGTGTTGGTGAAGAAGTTGTGTTGCTGGTTTTTTGGGTGTTGTTCGTGTGTTGGCTGGAAGTGCATTTTGCTCGTAGCTGCCGATGTGTTGAGTGCATCGTTCTGGGTGAGGGCTTGTTGGAAGCGTACCGGAGAGACGATAGTTCTGCTATAGTGGTGTGGCATTTGGAGAACTGTCCATTTTTTAGTTGCGAATCGAACTATTCAGCAAAACCGCCATTTCCAGAATTGCCTTAGGTTGCGTGCATTGCTGTTGATGCTCTCCAGTTGCAGTTTCAAGGTATTGTTTTGTTTTCTTATGTCATACGCTTCATTAGCTTCTGGTTTCGCATGATTCTATTGGGTTTTGAGAGAGTTACAAGCAATTTAGTGGGTTTCGGGATGGCTGGTTCTGCATTTTCCTTGTATCTAATTTCAGAACAGCAAGTAGTATTCTTGGTTAGAATGTGTTAGTGAATTCTTAAGATATGTACTTCACTCTATCTTCTTTCACATTTTTATCATTGTAAGAATTGCCTCAGTAGTACTAACCAATTCATTGTATGCTGCATTTCCCGCTGAACAAGTGGAAGAGGATGGCTTAGCCGCCTGTATGTTTTGTAATTCAGTTTGTCCTCCCACTGAGCAAGTGGTTGAGTGATATTGTCCTCCCGCTGAGATATGCAATTCAGTGATAGCTTTATTTAAAAGTCCTCCTGCTGCATAAGCGGTAGAGTGATTTGATTTTGTTATGCTTTTGTTGCCTTGGCTGGTTTACCGCCAAGTTCGTGTTCTTCATCCCGCTGAAAAGTGGAAGGGGCTGGCTTGCCGCCCAGTTTTGTATTTGCATTGTAATTTCCAGCGGATTAGTGAGCTAACGAACCCCTTGTCACCGTATGCTCTCACCTTCCCACATTGAGCTCTTGGTGATCAAAAAGTGGAAGGGTTACTTTTCAGTAGCATGAATTATATTTCCTAACTTTAACGGGTGCATTGTAATATTGTTGTGCTTGAAAACCGAAAAAATAAGTGGGAATATTACAGTGGTATCAGAGCTGGTTTTTCCTGCCAGCCTGTGAAATCAGGGTAAACAGAGTTCTCCATGAGTGACAGAGACGTCTGCTACTACAACAGAGAACAAAGACGCCAGCAGTATTAGATTCTTGCAGTGCCTCTTGAAGAGACTTTTTCAGAAGTCTTGAGAAACAGAGATAAGGAAGTTGATTCAGTGGACTCAGCAGATTCAATGGGGGAAAGACTTTTTGGACAGAATGAAACAGCTATGGCTGTAGAGAAAATTGAGAGGAAATTTGACACTATGATGGACATGATGTCCCAGATGATAGCCACCTTTAGGCAGAGTGCTGGAGGAGGGCATAATCAAGATCCAAATCAGAATATGAGTGGTAATAATGGCAGTACTTCCAACAACTCCGGTGGTAATGGAAATGGCAGCAACAATGGCAGCCATGGTAATGGAATGCCTGTTGGATCGGTGACTAGGCCATTGCAACATGTTTTCCTTCCAAGGGAAACACCACCTCCTGAAGTAGAAGTTCCTGTAGCTGAGGAGATGAGGACCAGCTTTGTGGAGTATGCAGCATTTCCCCAAGAGATTCGGAATGCTATGTCTCTTGACCAATACATGAATCAAAAGAAGAGAAGGGAAGGGAGATATGATAATCGTTACTCCACTCCCAAAGATTTTCAACAGGCCCTTGGAAAGGTCACTCTAGCACACTTCGATGGAAGCAGTGTGAGCACGGCTAGAGCTTGGGTGCAGAAGTTGGACAACTACTTGTCCTTGAGACCCATGCCCGAAGAAGAGGCCATCAAGTTCGCCACCTTGCACCTAGATGGAGCTGCTCATGAATGGTGGTACCATGGGTTGATCACCCTTGGTCACAACTTGATCCATACCTATGCTGAATTCACCAACAAGTTGATAGAAAGATTTGATACCAAGGATCTGGAGGTGAAGTTTAGAGAGCTAGCACAACTCAAACAACAGGGTTCTGTGGACACCTTCATAACTGAATTTCAGAGTCTTTCAGTTATGGTTAGTAGTATCTCGGAGAAAAGACTGGTGGTCCTGTTCACTGAAGGACTTGAAGAACCATTGAGAGGTTGGGTAAAAGCCCTTGACCCGCCCACCTTGGCTGATGCAATCAAGAAGGCTAGAAGCATGGAGTTGGCTGCCCCTAAGCCCAAATTTCAGTCAAAGCCTTTCCCATTTCGTAAACACAAGAAGAAATTTTCTAATCAACCTAAGAAGTTCCCTCCCCAGATGGATGATGAGCTCCGTCAAGAACTTCGGAGGAAGAATTTGTGTTACTCATGCAAGGAACCTTGGGTTCCGGGTCATAGATGCCATGGAAAGGGTAATGCTCGGCAAATGGAAGCATATTCAGCTGATGGATCAGATTCTGAAAATTCAGAACAGCAACTTGATTTGGAGGAAAGTGAGTATGAAGAAGCTCCAGAAGGGCTTGAAAGTGATCAAGATGATAAGGGTATAGTTACCCAACTCTCTAGCTTCCACAAGAATGAGTCATTCAGAGTTCGAGGAGCATTGGGAGAGCACCGACTTGTTGCTCTAATTGATACAGGAGCAACTCACAACTTCATTGATGCTAGGATTGTTGCCAAGAGAGGTCTTATCACTAATGATGTTGAAGACTTCAAGGTCGTGATGGTTGATGGATCAACAATTTGTTGTAAACGGATGGTGTCGAACATGTCAATGAAACTTGGTAATTATGAAGTCAAGGATGACTTCTATGTTGTCAATATTGGAGGGACCGATGATGTGGTCCTAGGCATTCAGTGGCTGCGATCTCTTGGTGAGATCACTCTTAACTTGCAAACCATGGAGTTAAAGTTCATGACTGAAGGGAAGAAGGTGGTTTTGCGAGGAATGCCTAATGGAGGTCCTCGGATTGTATCCTTGAAGAGGATGGAGAGGCTGATTCATCATAACCAAGTAGAGTGGGCAGCAGAATGTGTGTTACTTCCATCAAACCCATTAGAAGACAAGGGCAGCTACACTATTGATATTCAAGCTCTAATCACAGACAAGAGCAAGGTCTTTGGAAATCCGCCACTTAGAAGATCTCCTGAGTATATGGTCATGCCATCCCACTCATCTGAAGAAAGGAGAAGCTATCCTGAAGACATTTAGGCTTTGATTTCAAAAAGGAGCAAGGTGTTTGAGACTCCACCCCCAAGTAGGCCGCTTGAGCGTGGTACTGAACACATCATTGAGTTGGAAGAGGGTACTAAGCCTATCATGATTACTCCTTACCGTTACCCAAAGAAGCAGAAGGACGAGATTGAGAAAGCCATTAAGGAGCTTCCAGACATGGGTTACATTAGGCCAAGCAAGAGCCCCTTTGCTTCAGTTGTTGTATTGGTGAAGATGAAGGATGGGACAATGCGTATGTGCGTGGATTACCGAGCCTTAAATAAAAAAACCATCAAGAATCCGTACCCCATTCCGAGGATTAATGAGCTCATTGATGAGCTACATGGTGTCGTGTACTTCTCCAAGATAGATCTCAGATCGGGCTACCATCAAATCAGAATGAAGGCTTTTGATGTGGAGAAGACTTCTTTTAGATGCCACTTTGGGCATTTCGAATTTCTAGTCATGCCTTTTGGTTTGACTAATGCTCCAGCCACATTTCAGTCCTGCATGAACAGAATCTTTCAGAAGCAGTTGAGGAAGTTTGTGCTCATATTTTTCGATGACATTCTCATCTTCAGCAAGTCTTGGAAGGAGCACTTACAACACTTAGATGAAATTCTTAGCATTCTGGAGTCTGAATCATTGTTTGCCAAAGAATCCAAGTGTGAGTTTGGAATGAGGGAGTTGCTCTACTTGGGGCACATCATCAGTGCAAAGGGTGTGAAGGTGGATCCTGAAAAGATTAGAGCTATCCTTGATTGGCCACCACCTGAGAACATAACTCATTTGAAAGGATTCTTGGGTCTATGCGGTTTTTACAGAAGGTTTGTGTAGGGTTATTCTCAGTTGGCTGCCCCCCTCACAGATCTCACTAAGAAAGGAGCCTTTGAATGGTCTACAAAGGCACAAACAATGTTTGATCAGTTTAAGGAAATCATGAGCTCGTGCCCGGTTTTGGCCTTACCAGATTTCACCAAGCCTTTTGAACTGCAATGTGATGCGTCAGGGGAAGGTGTTGGTGCAATTCTTATGCAAGACAAGCACCCTATTGTCTTTGAAAGTAGAAAGCTGAGAGGGCCTGAAAGGCTATATTCAATCTATGACAAGGAGATGCTTGCCATAATGTATGCCCTTGCGAAATTCAGGTAGTACCTGGTGGGAAGTGGGTTCCTTGTTAAGACTGATCATAACAGTCTTAAGCATTTCATGAACCAGAAAGATTTGAATGAAAGGCAGCAGAAGTGGGTTAGTAAGCTTCAGGCTTATGACTTCGACATCAAGTATGCGAAAGGGAAGAACAACATAGTGGCAGATGCCCTTTCACGGAGACCCCATCTAATCTCTATATGTGAGCTTACTGCTGATTGGAGGGACCTATTGTTTGCTGATTATGCCAAAAATCAGTTTGCAACCAGCATTGTTGAAGGCACTTTTCATGATGAAAATTACAGTTTGATTGATGGATTGATTTTGTATAAGGGAAGAATCCTTCTTCTACCTGAATTGAAGTTGAAGGAGAAGGTATTGCAGACTTTTCACGACATTCCCCTTGCTAGCCACCAAGGTTTTTTCAAGACTTACAAGCAGATCCAAGAGAGATTCTCTTGAAAAGGGTTGAAGAGAGATGTCTTGAACTACGTTAGGGAATGCCATACTTGTCAGAAGAACAAGGATGAACACACAGCACCCGCTGGTTTATTGCAACCATTGCCAATTCCCAATCAAAAGTGGGAAAGTGTCTCTATGGATTTCATCACTGGGTTGCCAAAGGCTAGTGGGAAGGATTGTATCTATGTGGTAGTGGATAGATTGACAAAATTTGCTCATTTTTTTGCCATCACTAGCTCATTTACAGCAGCTCAGGTTGCTTATTTGTTCTTCCGTGAGGTGTTTAGGCTACATGGGCTGCCTAAAAATATTGTGAGTGATAGGGACAGCAAGTTCCTAAGCTCCTTCTGGCAAGAGATTTTCAGATTATGTGGTACTGTGCTAACCCCAAGCACGAGTTACCATCCCCAGACAGATGGACAAACAAAGATAGTAAATAAGTGGTTGGAGGGTCACTTGAGGAACTACGTTTCAGAACAACAGAAGGCCTGGGTAAGATGGCTACATCTTGGTGAATACTGCTACAATTCCACTCATCACATGTCCATTAGGATGTCTCCTTTCATGACACTTTACGGTTATGAGGCCCCTAGCTTTGTTGATTTGGTGTTTGGAGATAGTAGAGCACCTCAGGCTAGGGATATGGTTCAGCAATGTCAGGATATCCTGAAGGCATTGAAGGACAACCTCTAGATTGCACAAAATCGGCAGAAGTTGTAGGCTGATCAGCAGCGTATTGAGAGCTCATTTGAGGTTGATGATATGGTCTACCTAAGACTTCAGCCCTTCAGACAGTCTACTCTCAAGAAGAGTGGAGCAGAAAAACTCAAGCCACGTTTTTATGGACCATTCAGGGTCATCAGGAGAGTGGGAGTTGAGGTTTACGAGTTGGAGCTACCAGCAAGTGGCCAAGTACATAATGTCTTCCACATGTCACGCCTCAAAAAGGTGCTTGGGCACAATGTGATAGTCTCTTCTGATTTGCCTCCTTTGGATGAAGAGGGAGAATTGGTGCTAGTTCCTGAGGCCATCCTTGATGTCACGGAACAATTGTTGAGGAGGAGGACCATCCGAGAGTATTTGGTTAAGTGGAAGAACTTACCAGTGAAGGATGCTACATGGGAGAATGAGGAGGTTTTACAGCATCCTGGCTTGCGATTTCTTGAGGACAAGCAATTTTGGGAAGGGCGGATTGTAATATCCCTTTCCTTGTGATGTTGCATTCAGTGGTCCATTGGCCTATTCCGGAGACCCGTAGGCTATGTGGAAAGGTGAATTAAGTGTTCCCATGTTCCTTAGAGTTCTGACCCGACTTGTCAGGGGTGGAATGTGAACTTACTATTTTTAGTAAGTTAGGGTTTGGCTGTCAGGATGGTACAGAGTTGCTAAGCTCGCCAAGCTCTTTCACTGGTTGAGAGGATAACGATTTTTGGAGCATTATTTCATGACTTACTATTTTTAGTAAGTAGCGGTTTGGGGCATTCTATTTTTGACAGTCCTGGATTTGGTCCTGTTCCGGCACAATTCAGTGATCCTCATTGCTCAAGTTCATCCGGATTCTGTTGATAATCAGTACTGGAGTTATAGACAATTTAATTAAATATTATTCCTTATCCTAAGGTTCTTACTTAATTATTTTATTACTGATTGATGTTATGAGGAATTGTGCAGAAATTGATATTTTTCCTAAGTCTTGCCTAGGCGAATTATTTAATGAATATATGAGACTTTATTTTCGATATACTCCAAAGTTATATCATACCAAAATCGTGGTCTTCTTCCTATGCATGATTTTTGGGACTTAGGAAAGTGGGCGCCACTTTGGGTCCACCACTTGAAATGAAACGCAATTTGAACGAGGCGAATTTGGAAGGCAGTTTCATTTGAACTTCAGAATGGAAAATCTATATAAACAGGTGTTGGGCTCCTCGTTTGATCATCCAGAGAAAATATATCGTTATGTTGTCGGAATGACTCTAGACATTCTTCGAGGGTGAATACCTCCTAGATTCTTCCTTCCAGTTTCGAGTGTGAGACATCACTCCTAGCTGTGGTCCGTAGTTGTCAGCTTTTTGGTGATTTTCGGGTGTGTTAATGAAGAAGTTGTGTGTTGCTGGTTTTTTGGGTGTTGCTGGTGTGTTGGCTGGAAGTGCATTTTGCTCGTAGCTGCCGGTGTGTTGAGTGCATCGTTCTAGGTGAGGGCTTGTTGGAAGCGTACCAAAGAGACGACAATTCTCCTCTAGTGGCGTGGCACTTGGAGAACTCTCCAGTTTTTAATTGCAAATCGAACTATTCAGCAAAAATGCCATTTTCAGAATTACCTTGGGTTGCGTGCATTGTTGTTGATGCTCCCCAATTGCAGTTTCAAGGTATTGTTTGTTTGCTTATGTCATACGCTTCATTAGCTTCTGGTTTGGCATGATTCTATTGGGTTTTGAGAGAGTTACAAGCAATTTAGTGGGTTTCGGGATGGTTGGTTCTACGTTTTCCTTGTATCTGATTTCAAAACAGCAAGTAGTATTCTTGGTTAGAATGTGTTAGTGAATTCTTAAGATATGTACTTCACTCTATCTTCTTTCACATTTATATCGTTGTAAAAATTGCCTCAGTAGTACTGACCAATTCATTCTATGTTGCATTTCCCGCTGAACAAGTGGAAGAGGATGGCTTAGCCGCCTGTATGTTTTGTAATTCAGTTTGTCCTCCCACTGAGCAAGTGGTTGAGTGATATTGTCCTCCCGCTGAGATATGCGGTTGAGTGATAGTTTTATTTAAAAGTCCTCCCACTGCATAAGCGGTAGAGTGATTTGGTTCTGTTATGCTTTTGTTGCCTTGGCTGGTTTACCACCAAGTTCGTGTTCTTCATCCCCCTGAAAAGTGGAAGGGGCTAGCTTGCCACCCAGTTTTGTATTTGCATTGTAATTTCCAACAGATTAGTGAGCTAACGAACCCCTTGTCACCGTATGCTTTCACCTTCCCACATTGGGCTCTTGGTGATCAGAAAGTGGAAGGGTTATTTTTCAGTAGCATTGGAATTATATTTCCTAACTTTAACGGGTGCATTGTAATAATGTTGTGCTTGAAAACCGAAAAAATAAGTGGGAATATTAGAAAAATTCTCTGTAAGGGATGATGAACATCATTTATGATTGAGAGCAGCAAGGTCAGACAGCATAGAAACTGAAAGCACAAGATCTTGTTGAAGAAGGCAGCAAAAATTCAGATGAAAATACAAGCAATGGTATGAAAAGCAAACTGCAGAGAATGTCCCATGCTAAAGGGACTTTTAATTCCACTTGATTTCTTTATTATACTTCTTCAGTAATGCCATGTGAAACTTGAAAACTGTATTAAGCCTGAAATCTTCTGATAATAGCCAGAGGCAAGCTACAAATTTGGTAGGTTTTTTCATGTTGTTCAGTGGATGATGGTTTCTTTTTTTCACAAATACCGGTAAGGAAAAGAGTGAAGTGCCAACAATCATAAGAGATGCATTTCAGAGCAATAATAAATAATTCCAAGAAAAATAAAAGCCACTTCTTTGAGAGATGTACTGCTGCCAAGTCCTTTTAGGAGCAGTTTGATCCTGAATTTGATATTATATTGATTACCTCTCTTTCTTGGCAAGGTGTGCCACTGCAGGACAATTGGAAGATAAGAGACGGATTTGAAGTGCTCAACATACAATTAAGTTGACTTCAATTTGTTTTCTGTAGAGGAAAAGATGAAATGCAACTATTCAGTTGGACAATCACCCAATTACTTTAGGGAAGTTGGATGGTTCAAGTAGGAAGTAGCTCTCCTAGTCAACATCAGATCTGCAATTTTTCATAAGAATGTTGAATCATCATCACTTGGAGTATAGGATGACATGTTTTATCCTTCTTCACTTTCTAGGGAAGAAATTTCCTTATAAACATTGTGTTGAGTTCATTCGATCCTTTTGTTCTAAGCTGTAATATTATATGCACTTCTTCAAAATAAAAATAAAAGGAAAGGGGTTTATGAAAGTCAGGTGTGTTGGTTTTAATAAAGATGTTAGTCATTGTCACTTGGGTCAAACCCAAGTGACATGTTAGCTTTCTTTGCCTTCTATAGAAAGAATTTTCTCATAAGCAGTGTATTGAGCTGATGTAATCCTTTTGTTCTAAGTTGTAACATTATATGCATTTCTTCAAACTAAAAATAAAATAGAGGTGTTTTACTATATCAACTCACCTCAACTAAGGGCTTCCCACCATGAAGTAAAATGTCCACGCTTCTTTCTGTCTGAAATACCACATCAAAATGTATTATAAATAAGTAATACAGCATGTAAAACCCAAGCACAATGTCCCACTATTGTATTTGCAAATGACAAAAGAATGAGAATATTTTCCTATCTGCATGTCATTATCCTCGTCAAATATGTGGGCATAACCATTATAAACTTTAACAAAGAATAAAATAAGAACCTAATTTGAAAGTACTAAGGTGAAGTCCACAAATAAGGATGGTGTACACAATAGGAAACTTGATCCTTGACCTTGACATGATAGCCTTTTAGAACTACAGTGAGATTCACACTCCCTGGTTGATGCAGGAGCATCCTAGAGGTTGAGCAAGCTTTCATCATCCAAAATGAATTTCCTTTCATTTTGCTATATTTTGGTTAGTCTACACGATGGACTAACTGCTGTATTTTGGTTTGAAGTGTGGATTGTGAATTTTTGTTTGTTTGGGAGCCTAACAAATCTACAACAAAATGAAGGCCATTAGTTGTGATATTGGTGTTGAACACAGTCAAAAGTAGTCTACTACTGTATGAGTGTTGACAAAGATAACCTTTGGAGAACCAAGAGTGAAGCATAAAAATCACTAAAGAGCAAAGTTTTGAGACTTGCCAAAACTTGACGGGACTCGTTGAGTCCCAAGCCAGGCGACCCTGGGCGAGTCCCAAGGGCCCAGACTCAACCTCGTCTGAATCCTAGGTGAGTCCCGGGACTTGCGGACTCGGCCAAACTCTAAATTTTGTTTTTCTAACACCTAACATCTAACACCTTGTGCAGCTTATCATTTCTACCCCTTAAACCCAATAGCACCTCTATTGGATTATTTGTCATTGATGTCAAAGGCTTGTTGGTTTGGTTAAGACTTTGGTCATAAACTTCAATTGAGCTGCCAACCTGTGTATATGGTTAAGCAACTTGAGTTGCTTACGAGCTAGCTTTGTGCCTGTTTGGTCCTTGTCAACTGCCATACCACCTTCTTATGCCACATCATTTGTGTGGGACCCGAATTCTTCCTTGAGTCGATATTTTGTTCTAGAGATCTCAATTATATTAAATAATATTTTGTGGATGGCGGCTATTTTAAACTTGTGGAGTTCTTTGTGCTGGCAGATTCTTTCACTTTGCTTTTTGTCTTAAAAATCATTCATTGAAATGCTTCATGCAAGGTCGTGTGACTCAAAAGATTGAAATTATTCGATGAAAGTTTTTTTTGTGGTTTTTTTTCTAAAAAGGAGTTGTCATTTTTCTTTGGAGATGGATTGATTTGTTTAACATGGGGTCTATGGTGTGGCAGCTTGATTTTTTTTTTATCATTCTCCTTGCCATGTGTTTTGGTTTTGAATGCTAAAGTCGTGATTCTGCACAAATGAAAAAAGAAAAAATTACGAACCTGCCAAGGGTGAAGTCGTGTTATTGTTGAGTGTTTGTGTTGGGGATGAGGTCCCCCATTTGTGACCTTATTGGTTCATAGCTCTAGGTCAAAAGCATTTACCCCTCTTTAAAAAATAAAAAATTGGTAATAGACAAAATATTTATATACCTCATAATTTGCAAAACAAGAAAAAAATTCAAATTCATAATTCGGTGATTTGTCAAATGTCGATGCAAAATTAAAATTACGATCAATATTCAATTATCTTCGCATTGCTCTTCATTGTAATGCCCCCTTCCTAATTTGCCCTAGAATCACAAATGCAACAAATTAGGGTTAGGGTTACATCTTACCAAATATCTCTTTAACGATGCAATCCTGGATTTGAATCTTGCAATCACAACATTAACAACATATGCAAATATACACATATATATGTTTAATTAATTCGGTTAGGCAATTACATCATATTCATAGATTATTAAAATTGCAAGCATATTAGGGTTGGGAGAAGAGACACAATGGGTCCATCCGAAACCACTTCTACACCAAGCCCAAGAGTGGATGTCTACCACAACCCTCTTGTTTGCTTGGCAGCTTGTACCTGCTTTCCCCATCAATGTCTCATTGTAATATCCTATATTTTTTTTCAATTTTCAAACAAAATAATTTCACCCATTAACGTAAGCAAGATGAAATACTGAGAGCAATACATGTTGGCAGTTAGACAAGCCACTTCCACTTTTCAGCGGGATAATGAAATACTGAAGATTAAGCAACTACTTGGCGGTATAACCAGCCAATAACAAAGCCAAGAAGACTGAGATTAAGCAAATGACAATCACTCAACCACTTATTCAACAGGAGGACAGGAGTACAATATAAAATAGAAATAGGCGACGAAGCCAGCCTCTATGACAAGACTATCACTCAACCACTTATTCAGAGGGAGGACAGGAGTACAATATGAAATAGAGATAGACGACGAAGCTAGCCTCTTACACTTATGCAGTGGGCAATTCAAGAAAGTAAAATTCAAAATGAAATGGACTATTCCAGTACTACTGAACACAACCTTACAATGAGCAACTCTACAAGATACTGTCAATACAATAAAGCTCGAATCTCCAATAGATATAAGAAGGTACTCCAAGAAGCTACAAACAGGAACCTGAAAATCACAAGCCAAAGTGAGCAATTTACCAAATCTAATATAGCATATCAACATCACCAAAAATCAGACCAGCAGCACTGTGAAGTCTATATCTCCATCAAAACACCTCTGAATGGCTCCAAATTAGTGGCGAGGGAGAGCTAAAATAAGGACGCACAAGTACCAATTAACGAACTTAAGCCAATCAGCACTTAAACTTTTATGCACCCTTCCCAATGTCACTGGAGCATGGTACGACCTGCCTGGAGAGGGGCAATCAGCATTTAAAATCAGGTCCTTTGCTGTAAAATACAAAACTCAGCAAGGAGGGGTGCCTAGCAAAGGGAAATCCAACGAGCCATTACCCAGAACAATCAAACGATCAACTTCAATCAGCTCAATCAGCTCAATCTATCCCTCTGAATGAGAAATAGTCTCTCCAATTAACTAGGTGCTATCTCTCAAGCATGAAACTGTCACAAGGCTAGGAAGCTCTCAACTTCAAAGCACAAGTCTGGCACAAATTCGACAGCACTTCATTACAAAATATTCATGGATACCAAAACAAGAGCCTAGCACTCTTATTTATAACCTTGGTGCCTCCAAACTCAAATTCACATTCCCCCCAAATGAACTTCAAACCCAAATGCAGGATCATTTTGCATTAATTTGAAATTTGCATTTCATTTCCCCTTTCTTCCCAAGTCGACCTTCATAAGGTAGCAAATATACTTTATAAAAAATGTGAATAAAATAGAATGGGGCGTCCAAGATGAATAAGTGAAATATGAACAATACCCCTTATTTTCTTTTTGTATTTTTTCACAATTACAATCAACATAAACACCCGTTAGGGTTAGACAATGATAATCAAACACTACTGAAAGTAACCCTTCCACTTTCTGATCACCAAGAGCCTAATGTGGGAAGGTGAGAGCATACGGTGATAAGGGGATCGTTAGCTCAATAATCTACTGGAAATTACAATGCAAATACAATACTGGGCGGCTACCAGCCCCTTCTGCTTATCTAGTGAGTGAAAGAACTTCTACAGCAGTTTGGCGGTACAACCAGCCAATTTACAAGATTTCAAGGAATTGAGAATAACAACAATCACTCAACCACTTATCCAATGGGAGGACAAAAAATGAAATTGCAATCAACTCAACTGCTTATTCAGCGGAAGGACAGTATTAAAGGTAATAAAAGAAAGGCGGCAAGCCAACCTCTTCCACTTAATCAGTGGGTCCTGAGCAACAATCCAAAATACATAGCTTTTAGTACTACTAATCAGCATTACAAGATGAATTAAAATGGATATTCAAGTGCTAATAACCAGACCAACAGCTGCAACTAATTACCAAAACCTTTCTCACCACACCAATGAACTTACACACCTGAAAATTAACTCCAACCTCGAAAACCAGAATCTGATATATATGAACAGCAAGCTGGAAATGCAGACCAGCAACACTGAACCCCACAAAAACTCTTCTATCTCACTCAAATCACAACCAAACAACCTCAAAACACACTCAAAAGGTCCAATGGCATGAAGCGACTGAGGGAGAACTGAGAAATAGCACTAACAACGCACAACCACATAACACGCAACCCAAGCACCTCCCAGCATAGGGCATATCTAGCAGAAAGTTTGACTTGCAAGATAAAATTCATTACTCCAAAATAATCATTAAAAACTTACAAGAAGAATCGCCCAAGGCATAGGGAAAGGACAAGCAAATACCCAGAACCATTAGGAAACCACATAGAAACTTATGAGCAACATACACCTTTAGCTACACTAGTAAACAACAAACCTAGAAACACACTAACAACACTCCAAAAATCAGAAAACCACAAAAATCTTCATCTTTGTTGAGCTCAATCTGCTCTTCTAGTTGAGAAACAGTCACAAGTTTAGTTAGGCGCTATCTCTAAAGCACGAAACTGAAGGCACTAGGAGGTATGCATCCCTCGAAGCAAGAGTCTGACAGTATTTCGACAGCACTTCATTATCATAGCAAAATGGATGATCCAAATGAGAGCCCAAGGCCTCTATTTAGAACTTCTCGCCAACCAAATTCAAATTCAAATATTCTCCAAATGACGCCCAAATCAAATGCCATTTCATTTCATCTAATTAGGTGTTGCATTTCATTTGTCCTCCTTAGCACATGGCGTCCAAGACATAATCCCCTTAGTCACACTTTTGGATGACTTAAAGGTTTATAAAATAATATTGTTGTTATTGCATTTTGGCATCCCAAAAGAATGTGATATAATTCGCCCAAGTAGACTTAGGATAAAAATTAATATTTTCCCCCTTCCTAAGTCGTCCATCGATAAAATAATCAAATATTAAAACCTCATGCCTAAGGTAAATATATTTTTAAAATACCTTCTTCTCAAATACTAATTATTGCCAAATTGAGTCGGGAACTGAAAGACTGGAAATCACCAAAACTGAACTAAGTTGGAGCTCTAAACTAAACTTCTAAAAATAGTACTGTCGGATATAGTACTTACTATAAATAGTAAGTCCAGAAAACATCACCAAAAAGATTGCTCTTCGAACCCAGTGGGTGAACTCAAAAAACCTAGAAAAACCCAGAAATCCTGACAGCTGCCACCAACTAACTAAAAATAGTAAGTTCGGAAAACTTCTCTGAACTGAATGCATGTCACACCCCTACGAAGCTCTTAGAAAACCCAGAAGGAATCCACAGTCTGAATTGTAAAATTCCAATTCGTTAATCAACAAACAACTCCCCCAAACCTCCACAAAAGTTGGAAACCCTAATTTATGCTTTGTTGACATGTCTAAAATCGCTGAACTTGCGACTTCATCCGGCCAACGCAGAATAGAATGATCTCGCCGAGTATCCTATCCTCTCTTGAGATAAGGATGGGGACGGACCTCAAGGTTTTGATTGTCAGGTCTTGACTGCGGGATTGCTCAGTGGTTTAATGTGTTTTGTTGGAAACACAAAGGGGACTTGAGGTGATATGGATAATTGCCGGATGAGTTCCCTAGAATTCTAATAGTCTCATTATCGATTGGTTCCAGTTAGATGATACTATTTCAGCGGGACTGTGGGTTCTTCTTGGTAAAAAAAAGGGAAAAAAAGAGGGATAGGGAAAGAGAGGTACAGAAAGTCTAAATTATTAAGAAAGCATATTCAAGAAAAGCAAACAGACACCTCCAAATAACTAGATTAAACACTATCAACCATTTAAGCACAATATTTGTATGAATCTAGTGCGATCTTCAAGGAAAATAGAGTTTTCATGCTATTAAACACAACTTTAGAACTTTAACATCCATTCAATGAGTATTCAATAACCGAACTAAGCATGTGAAAGGGTTCAGATTAACCATGCAAAAGGAATGACAATCAGTCAGTCCCTAATGGTATGAACAGTGAGGATTCTATCAGATGTTTATCTAGAAAATGCTATAGAAATGAAAGAAGCATAACAGAATAATTCGAATTGGTGAAGAAGGAGACCATGCACTCACAATGAAATTGAAACAGTCTTAACTTTGCATTAAATCCTGTAAATTTCGCTAGAGCTTCAGCAACAATCCATGAACTTCTTTCAAAATGAGGGAAAACTAGTCCCTTTAAATAGGCTTCCAAAAATAGATGAATGGCCAAGATCTAATCTAAACAAGTGGCCCAGATTCGTCCTTACAAAAGGTACCCATACCCATAAATGGAGGGTAAATATCAACAACTACCCCAAAGGGAGCAATAACTACCTAAAAAGGTAATTAAAACTTATCCAAAATAATTCAAAAAGTGCACATACACAAAGATTTAAGTCAACAATTGACTTGGAAGTCAAATATGACCCTTTGACCAAAAAGTGCACTTTTCAAAAATTTAAAAGAAATAAAAAGCACTTTAGGAAAGCACTTTTTCTTTTCCAGTTTCATATCCTTTTACCAAGAATTCATCTTCGCCATGCAAATATTCTTTCCAATGGTCCTGACCTGCTGCATGTTCTTCGCGAACATACTCCTGGAACCTGATGCATAATTGGAATAGTAAACTGAACAGAGGCATAGGGGGATGGTGAATTTTATACTGCATGCCCTCTAGATAACGGTCTACGTGCCTCAAACCATCCTGCCAGCTAGATCGATTATGCTCAAAACACAATATGTCTGAATGCAATTGACCGGCAAAACCAAGGTCCTCTGCCGAGTAGGCGATCCTGTCTGTTCTTAATCTTTTCTCCCAGTTTGATGGCATCACGTCATCAGACAGATCATTCTTCCACCCCAAAACCATTGATTGGAGGATTGTCTTGCCAAGCTCTTGCATGTTGTTCAGAATTCCATCGCGTGCATCCTGCTCTTTGTCAATGATCTCCCTTGTCTCATTCCTCATAGTGATAATCCAGTACCATTCCTTAAAAATGTTGATATCATGGGGGTCCAGGATGGCGGAGAGTGTAGGGATCTGTGCTTGGGTCCAAAAAAGGGCTCTTACAAGAGGCAGGGTTGTAGCAACTACCTCATGGATTCTGAGGCATTCCTGTTTTACCTCGAGCAGCTTGACCAAAATGGTCTCTCGATGGTGGGCCATTTCTTTTACCTCCTCAATAATTTGTTCTCCTTTTTCCTTAAGGTCTCACATCCATTCCTTGACGGCCTTTGCCGTATCCCGTACTCCTTCAAATTCTATCATGGTCCTCTTTGCCAATGCTGTCGAGGGAATGTGGGATTCGGAAGCATTATGCAATGGTCTCAGAGTTGATCAATGTACCCCTCGGCTTGTTCAACATGAGCTCGATACATGTTCTTTTCAGCTGTTATTTCTTCGAGTTGTCTGAGCACGTTTTGTACGGAATCCTTGAATTCCTCCCTTTCCTGCTCCTTAGTGGCTCGTCCAATGGGGACCAGTCGTGATGCTATAATCAGCTAGTGTAATCTGATCTGCTGGCTTGTCTACAGGCGGGGTGGCGATATGAAGGGTACGGTTCCTTTGCTCATCCTTGGTTATCCAAGAATATGCCTTGGGCTTTTTCTTCCCCTTGGCCTTGGCTTAGTCTATACGTGAGAAGATGTCCTCCAAATCGATGGGCGACTTGGTGGCGGCCTTGCGCTGAGCTTGAGGAATTAACCATTCTTGAGGTACAGTCTGGGCTAATGCTATGGTTAAATTGGCACTCTCTTCTTTAATATTCTCAACCGGCTCATCGCATATTTGCAGTTGTTCCGTTACAGGAGGAGTATAGGAAGTGTCAAGTTCCTTGCTCGCAGCCGAATTCTCTCCCACTTCACTAAACAACTGCCTAGTATTTTCATGTGATGGTTGTTCTTCAGTCTTTTCAAGCTCGCAGGTATCATCTGTCCTTTGCTCTCCTTCAACAGTGGAGTCATCCTTGGTAGTATTATGGAGCTACAATTCATGGCGGCTCTGTTGGGTGGGTTCATGCAATTCAAACCCCTAAGTGGATGGAATCTCTCCTTCCTCAACTTGGTTATCAGTTCGGCTGAGTCAATGGCTCTTAGCTCGGCATCCAGCATGTCGAGTGCAGGAGGATCATCAGCTCCAAATGCGTCAAAATCACTCTAGTAAGGCGGAGCAGGTGTATAATCTAGTTCAACTACATCATCAGACGAACTAGGGTCTTTTGATGATGAAGTGACCTCTGGTCTCCTGATAGGGATCTTTTCCCTTCTTGTTCTTTTGAATGTACGAGTTCCTCTGCTAGCCTTAGCCTTCTTCCTTTTTTCAAGCTTTTCAACCTCTTCCTTTGGTGCACTGGATGTTCCCTCATCTTCGAAGGACTGAGAATCAAGGTTACCCATCAAGTGGTAGGTAAACTGGACTCCCTCATGTATCAGTCGCTCAATTTGCTGGTGCAACCACTAGTTAGTATATCTTCCTGGGGCTGCCATAACCGCCTCAAAATCAGTGATTGGATCTTGCGACCAATCGATGCCTGCCAAAAGATGTCTTACCACCTCAAATTCCCGAACTTGCAGGCAATTTCCTAAATCCGTTAGTTGATCTGGGACCCGGCGGTATTCATAGAGTCGCATTTGCTGCACACTCAGCCTCGAATATTCCCGCCTTCGGACCTCATAGTCATCAAAGCAGTTCTTCCAATAATCTTCAACGGATTCTTTTGCTCTGTATCGCCTGCCATAGGCTCTCTTTGCCAGATTGTCGTGATCAAAGCATTTCCTTGGAAAATGCTATTGTAGGGCGTAGGAGGCTAGTTCTGCAAAGGATTCCTCTACTTGGGATGGGTTCTTTAGATGGACATCAAGGTTACCTATAATCATAGGGAATGCGAATCCAGACTGCTTCCTGTCTCTGAGTAAGCTATTCGCCGGACGTGACTGCCTTGCGACTTCCAGAAGAACTATTTTGTCGGTTAGGTATCGCGGAAGTCGGAAAGGAGCACCCTCAAAGCCAGCTATCCGGATGTAGGAGAACCTTGGGAACTGGATGAACCAGGCACCATACCTCTATACTAGAATAGTAGCTTTCTCTGAGAGCCTTATGTGTAGTCCTCCCTGCATCAGCCTGACCAGGCGCATTGTGAAGGCGTCATTGACGCGCTCATACTGACCGACTACATAAGCAGGGTTGTTCTTTTCCCTTTAAGCTATGTCCTGATAGTGTAGCTGTGGATAACAATCGTATACCTTCACCTGATCAGGCCCATTCCCAATCTCACCCTTCATGATTAAACCTGGCAGTGGTTGGTTTCTGGCAAACATGTAGACTAAACAGGATGTCATAGTGAAGTACTTCTTTGCCTCAAGTTCAATCAGTTGGGTGTGGATGTTGTCGCTTATGATCTGGGCCCAGTCACACTTGGATTTCCCAGCGAAGACCTGTTCTGTGAAGTAGAGCATCCATTCCTCAAAGCAATTGGATTGGGGAAGTCTCATAATCCTGTTGAGCAATGTGACCATGTCCCCATGCTCATTGTGAAAGTCGCTTCTAGGGGTCTTTTTCCCAATCCTGACGCTTGGAGGTCTTCTCTCCTTGTACCACTCTTCATTTATCAGTGTTCTGCATTTGGCAAGGTTTACATCATACGCCTCTTGCGCTTCATCTATAGTTGTTGCTATGGGGTTGTTCAGAAAGGAAATGTCAAATGCGTCGCCAATGGCTTCAGGAGTGAAGTTAGCGAGGACCATGTTCTCAAGGAGCACCAATCTGAAGTTTGGTTGGTAATGTCGGGCAACCTCTACTACTAGCTCATAGTTTTGCACTGCCGGGGGAAATCCTGCTGCCTGGGCAATGCCACTTTCCATCATCCGCCTAGGCCTGCCATAGGCATTAGGGGAGAAAACTCGGTTTCTAAAATCTTGAATATCAATATGGCCCAAGTCAGTATCACCGACATTTTCCCACACACTCTGAACCTTTGATTCCCTTAGTCGCCCTCTCTGATACTGATATTTCATCTTTTCGACTCTGCGAGGGATATCTGACTGGCACGCTCGTGACGTCTCAGCTGCACCAGGTGTCTTTGATGTTTCTACCGCTGATTTAGGCATTTATCCTGCACAGCCGAACGCAGATTACGAGGCGATATAAAGGAAACGAAGCGAGTTAGATAAAGGAGATACACCAACATACAAGGATTAACTCGAAAACCAAACTTAAAGAACAACATGATATTTTAGCTAAAAAGCTTGATTGATTTAAACATGGATATTTATGAAGCTTTTCGATTACAAATTTATACTTAGGCATTTTAGGATCAATTTTCAAAATGGACGATGCTTTAAAATTTTCCCAAGTCTGAAAATGCGTTTTCTAGCTGATAACTACGAACAGACTCTGATTTCAATTGCTCCTGATGTCTTATAAACGGAAAAAAGATGCGGTTTTAAGATTTAATCAATTTAATTCACTTTGCACATACATCTATCCGATTTTGCATATATTTCGAATGATTTCAAGAGAGGTGAAGCACACTTACCTGGCGAAAATGAATGGTGTGGATCCGCACAACTTGCAAATTTGAATGGGAGAGTTCTACAATTTGAATTTTAACGGTTAACTCCCTATTTCAAATTTTCGCAACTAAATTTTGGAGAGAGAAATACAGTTTTAGGAACCTAGATTTAGCAATTTTTTTTTTACCTAGGTTGGAATGGCGATTTTACCTCTGCTGCAAGCTCTACCTTAGGCGTTTTGCAATTTTAACCTGGGTAACTTAGTTTAAACGCGATTCTTACCTTGGTGAATTTCGGAGAATGGGGTTTATGGCGTTTTCCACTTCACAAGGTTCATAAAACTTCGCGATTTTACCTTACGCGATCTTCAGCGAATAAGGGAAACCTTTGTGACTTTGCGCTTTGTGCAAATGATATAGTCTTCAAGACTCTGCCCTCACGCGAACTTCGGTGTTTGGAGAGGGTTTTCAAACTTAAAAGATTTTCTTGCAACTACCTCCTAAATCGCAATTTTCGGGCTTTATGTGCCCCTTGCAAACTTCTAACTTCTCACATTTACCTCATGTCATGCGATTTTGGCATCTCGAAGGGTTTTGAAAACTTTCTTACTTTTTAAAACTTTCATGCACTCTACCCTAACTTTGGGTTTTGGATGCATATTGCAAACTTTGAACTTTTCGTGTTTTGTGTTGTTAGTTGCCGAACTTCAGCGTTTTGGAGTGCTTTGAAAACTCTTAACCTTTCACCTAAAAGTGCGAATTTCGGCACTTTCATGCACTTTGCCAACTTCGCAACTTTGGGATACTTTGCAAGCTTCGTACTTTTCGCGCTTTTAACTTTTTGCATTTGTCTCTTAAAGTGCGATTTTTTGGCTTTTGAGTGTTTTCGCCAATTTCGGCATTTTGGGGCACTTTGCCAACTTTTACCTTTTTCGCATTTTCACCTTAAAGTGCGATTTTCAGCGTTTTGACTAAGTTCGGCGTTTTGAAGTACTTTTTAAACTTCGCATTTTACCTTTTAGCAACCTATCCTCCAAATCGCGATTTTCGGCGAATGGGGGGCTTTTGCGAACTTCCGCAATCTAGAGAGGTTTGCCAACTTTTTAACTTTTCGCATTTGTCCCTAAACGTGCGAATTTCAGCACTTTCATGCGTTTTGCCAACTTTGGCATTTTGGGGCACTTTGAAAATTTTGGCACTTTCAAGTGCTTTGCAAACTCTTACTTTATCCCCCAAATCACGATTTTCGGGCTTTATGTGCCCTTTGGAAACTTTTGTTTTTCGCATCTCAATGCCATTTTCGAGGTTTTGACCCATTTTGCCAATTTCGGCACTTGGAGAGCTTTTGCAAGTTTTCACTTCTTGCATTTTGCCCAATACTGGCGAATTTCGAGATTTTTTCCCATTTGGCAAACTTAAAAAAAAACTCATGTAACTTCTCCCCCTTTGTGTGAATTTCAGGATCTTGGGAGGTTTTGAAACTTCGACATTCTGCCAGTTTCTATCATTCTATGCCTATCTCAGGCGATTTTACAAGCTTAAATGATCTCTTGGAATTTTCATGCCCGAAGGCTCAACTGATCTTACGGATTCACCGGCTCCTCCGTTCATAACATCATCATCTCGTGGACTGATACGGGCACGCTCTAAAGGACACAAGACGCTCTGTGCAAAACTCAACAGGGCGAAGGCGAAAAGACCAAAAAGGAAAGGGGACCCTGTCGGCGACAGGGAGCGTGTGCAATGCACAACATGTTTCTAGTTAGCCTACGGGTCTCCGGAATAGGCTAATGGCCAACTGAACTTCTCACCACTAAGAAGGGGGCATTACACTCCACCCTCCCCAAGATTGCTTGTCCTCAAGCAACTGCAAGTCTGGATGCTACAGAATCTCCTCATTCTCCCAAGTGGCATCCTCCACAAGCAAATTCTTCCACTTCACCAAATACTCTTTGATTGTCCTTCTCCTCAAAGAGTGTTCTCGTGAATCAATGATCTCCTCTGGAATCAACACCAACTGTCCTTCCTCATCTAGGGGAGGTAAATTTGAAGAGACCACAACATTGTGTCCAAGCGCCTTCTTGAGGCATGACACGTGGAAGACATTGTGCACCTTGCTACTCGCTAGTAGCTCCAACTCGTAAGCCACTGCACCAACTCTCCTGATGACTCTGAATGGTCCATAGAAACATGGCTTGAGTTTCTCTGCTCCACTCTTCTTGAGAGTAGACTGTCTGAAAGGCTGAAGTCTAAGAAAGACCATGTCTCCAACCTCAAATGATCACTCTACACGTCGTTGATTAGCGTACAATTTATGTTGATTCTACACAATCTGGAGGTTGTTCTTCAAAGCCTTCAAAATATCCTAACACTGCTGCACCATGTCCCTAGCTTGAGGGGCCTTGCTATCTATTCCTAACATTGTTCTCTCCAGACACGCATCCGATAGTCATCACGATCACGAAAGAAGGCATTCTTTCAAGATTACGATCTATCTTTGATTGCATTCATATTATCATCACCCAGGATCATCGAGGAACTTTCTATGTAGCGATTCGATGTTCTGATGCCTCGAAACACACAGCGCTCTCGTGCATTCAAGAACCAAACATCAAATCAGAAAAGTTGGGAGCTTCGTAACCATACAGTGCCATGAAAGGAGACATCCTAATCGACATGTGATATGAGGAGTTGTAGCAATATTCCCCCAAATGTAGCCATCTCACCCATGCTTTATGTTGCTCTGAAACAGTTTCTAAGATAGCCTTCAAACCATTTGTTCACAATCTTCATTTGCCCATCAGTCTATTGGTGATAACTTGTGCTTGGAGTAAGCACAGTGCCACACAATCTGAAAACTTCTTGCCAAAAAGTGCTTAGGAACTTGTTGTCCCTATCACTTACAATGTTCTTGGGCAGCCCATGCAATCTAAACACCTCATGAAAGAACACATCCACAACCTGAGCTACTGTAAATGAGTTGGTAACGGCAAAAAAATGAGCGAACTTAGTCAATCTATCCACCACCATATAGATACAATCCTTGCCATTAGCTCTAGGCAACCCGATGATGAAATCCATCGAGATACTTTCCCATTTTTTATTGGGAATAGGTAGAGGTTGCAACAAACCAGCCAGGTGGGTGTGCTCATTTTTGTTCATCTGGGAAGTGTGACACTCCTTGATGTAGTTCAACAATCCATGTGTCAAGCCCTTCCAGGAGAACCTCTAACGAATCTACTTATAGGTCTTGAAATATCCTTGATGACCAGCAAGAGGAATGTCATGGAAAGTCTGTAGAATCTTCTTTTTCAGCTAAGATTCAAGTAATAGAAAGATTCTACCCTTGTAGAGTACCAACCCATCAACCACCTTGCACCTTTCATCATCAAAAGTACCCTCAATAATGCTTGTTGCAGACTGATTTTTGGCATAATCAGCAAGCAACAAGTCCCTCTAATCAGTTGTTAGCTCACATAGTGAGCTCAAATGGGGTCTTTTTGATAGTGCATCAGCTACAATATTGTTTTTGCCTTTGACATACTTGATGTCAAAATCGTAAGCTTGTAGCTTACCCACTTCTATTGCCTTTCATTTAAATCCTTCCGATGCATGAAGTGTTTGAGACTATTATGATCTGTCTTTACCACAAATTTGCTCCCCACCAAGTATTGCCTAAACTTGGCCAATGCATGCATGATTGCAAGCATCTCCTTGTCATAGATGGAATATGTCTTCTCAATTTCTCTTAATTTTCTTCTTTCAAACACAATCGGATGCTTGTCTTGCATCAATACAACACCAACACCTCTCGATGCATCACATTTAAGCTTAAAAGGCTTGGACAAATCAGGTAGAGCCAAAATAGGGCACGTGCTCATGATCTCTTTAAACTTGTCAAAAACTCCTGTAGAAGCCACATAGACCCAAGAACCCCTTCAGATGTATCAAGTTCTCAGGTGGGGGCCAATCAACTATAGCCTTGATCTTCTCAGGATCTATTTTAACTCCTTTTGCACTGATGATATGACCAAGGTAGAGAAGCTCCTTCATTCCAAACTCACACTTGGACTCTTTAGCAAACAATGATTCAGACTTTAGAATGTTGAGTACTTCATCAAAGTGCTTCAAATGCTCCTTCCATGATTTACTAAAAATGAGGATGTCATCAAAGAAGATAAGCACGAACTTCCTCAACTGCTTCTGAAAGATCCTCTTCATACAGGATTGGAAGGTCGCAGGAGCATTAGTCAAGCCAAAGGGCATGACTAGAAACTCAAAATGCCCAAAGTGGCATCTAAAGGTTGTCTTCTCAGTATTAGATTCCCTCATTCTAATCTGATGATAGCCGGATCTAAGATCAATCTTTGAAAAGAAAACAGCACCATGTAGCTCATCAATGAGCTCATCAATCCTAGGAATAGGGTACCGATTCTTGATGGTCTTCTAATTGAGAGCTCGATAATCCATGCACATGTGCATGGTCCCATCCTTCTTCTTTACTAGCACCACTGCTGAAGCAAAAGGGCTCTTACTCGGTCTAATTAATCCCATATCCAAGAGTTCCTTTATTTCCTTCTCTATCTCATCCTTCTGCTTCTTAGGATACCAGTATGGAGTGGTGATGACCAGTTTAGCTCCTTCTTCAAGTTCAATGATGTGCTCGGTTCCTCTCTCAAGAGGTCTCCCAAGGGTGAATTTTCAAAGACCCTACTCCTTTTGGTGATCAATGCTTGAATGTCAGAAGGATAGTTTCTCTTTTCATCGATTGGACTGGATGGCATGATCATGCATTCTGCTGCCCACTCCACTTGGTCATGACGGATCAACCGCTCCATCCTCTTCAATGACACCATTCAAGGGCCTCCATTAGACATCCCTCTTAACACTACTCTCTTCCCTTCGGACATAAACTTCAGCTCCATTGTTTGCAGGTTGAGAGTGATCTCACCAAGAGATCGCAGCCACTAAATGCCAAGTACTACATCATCAGTTCCTCCAATGCTCACCACAAAGAAGTCATCCTTGACTTCATAATTTCCTAACTTCAAAGACATATTGGAGACCATTCGGTTGCAAGAGATAATTGAACCATCAGCTACCATAACTTTGAATCCTTCAACCTCATCAGTTATCAAGCCTCTCTTAGCAACAAACCTTTCATCAATGAAATTGTGACTTGCTCCAGTATCAATAAGAGCAATAACTCGGTGCTCTCCAAGCACTCCCCGAACTCTGAATAACTCGTTTTTGTGAAGGCTAGATAGTTGAGCAACTACATCGCTATCTTCTTGATCACTTTCAAGCTCTTCAGGAACCTCTTCATACTCACTTTCCCTTGTTTCAGTCTATTGTTCTTAATTTTCAGAATCTAATCCATCAGCAGAATAGGCTTCTATTTGATGTGCATTGCCCTTTCCATAACACCTATGACCCGAGGCCCAAGCTTCCTTGCAAGAGTAACATAAATTCTTCCTTCGGAGCTCTTAGCAAAGCTCATCATCCATTCGAGAAGGGAACTTCTTGGTCTGATTTGTAAATTTATTTGTATCCTTCCGATAGGGGAAAGGCTTGGACTGAAATTTAGACTTAGCGGCAGCTAACTCCATACTCCTTGACTTTTTGACAGCTTCATTAAGCGTTGGAGGATCAAACGCTTTCACCCACCCCTTCAATGGCTCCTCCAATCCTTCAGTAAAGAGGACCACAAGTCTCTTCTCTTTGGAAGTTAGCTTCATTAAGCGTTGGAGGATCAAACGCTTTCACCCACCCCTTCAATGGCTCCTCCAATCCTTCAATAAAGGGGACCACGAGTCTCTTCTCTTTGGAAGTCTGTAATGTTTGGCACCATCACAGCTAATCTTTGGAAGTCAGCAATGTAGGTGTCTAATGACCCCTATTGTTTCAATTGTGCAAGCTCATGGAACTTCACCTCAGGCTCCTTAGTGTCGAACCTTTCAATGAGCTTGTTGGTGAACTCATTGTAAGTGACAATCGAGCTATGGCCAAAGGTGACCAACCCATGATACCACCACTCATGAGCAGCTCCATCCAAGTGCAAGGTAGCGAACTTGATGGCATCTTCCTCTGGCATCGGTCTCAAGGACAAATAATTGTCCAACTTTTGCACCCATGCTCTAGTGGAACACTTATCACTCCCATCAAAATGTGCTAGAGTCAACTTTCCAAGAGCTTGTTGATAGTCTCTCGAAGCAGAAGAACGGTTGTCATGTCTCCCACCTCTCTTCTTTTTCTGGTTCATGAATTGGTCTAAGGTGAGAATGTTATGGATCTCCATTGGAAGAGAAGCATACTCCATGTAACTAGCTCTTATCTCCTCGGCCATTGGGACCTCCACTTTAGGTGGCGGTGCTTCACTTGGAAGGAAGACGGATTGCAAAGGTCTTGTAACAAACCCGACGGGAGTAACTCCATTGTTACTCCCCTGGTTGCTTCCATTTCCATTTCCTCAAGGGTTATTAGAGGTGTTGGCATCATGTCCATTAGTGGTTTGACAAAGAATCCCACCTGAATTCTAATTTAGTTTTCCCAATAATTGGGACATCATGTCCATCATAGTATCAAATTTCTTCTCAACTCTCTTTGTGGCATCATTCTGACTTGATGTTCTTTCTACCATTGAATCAATTGAATCAACTGTTATCTCTCTATTTTTGAAAACCTTTGAAAAAGGTCTCTTCAACGAGGATAGACGGAATCTGATACTGTTGTCTTCTTTGCTCTCAATTGTAGTATCGGACGTATCTGTCACTCATGGAGAACTCTGATCACTTTGAACACACAGGCTGGCAAGATATCTAGCTCTGATACCACTGAAATATACACCTTATTTTTTTTTGGATTTTTTCACAATTTCAATCAACACAAACACCCGTTAGGGTTAGACAATGATAATCAAACACTACTGAAAGGAACCCTTCCACTTTCTGATCACCAAGAGGCCAATGTGGGAAGGTGAGAGCATACGGTGATAACGGGGTCATTACCTCAATAATCTGCTGGACAATGCAAGTACAATACTAGGCGGCTAGCCAACCCCTTCTGCTTATCCAGCGGGTGAAAGAACTTCTACAACAGTTTGGTGGTGCAACCAGCCAATTTAAAAGATTTCAAGGAACTGAGAATAACAACAATCACTCGACCACTTATCCAGTGGGACGACTGAAAATGAAATTGCAATCAACTCAACCGCTTATTCAGCGGGAGGATAGTGTTACAATAATAAAAGAAAGGCGGCAAGCCAGCGTCTTCCACTTATTCAGTGGGTCCTGAGCAACAATCCAAAATAGATAGTTGTTGTTAGTACTTAAGTCACCACGTTTGAATTCGAGTTTGGCAACCATAAAATTCGGATGAAATTCGGTCAAGGCAAAATAATTTGGAAAAAAGTTCGACATTAAATTCGCCTTATATAATTATTATATCTAATAAATTATCAAAATATTTAAGATTGCAAAATAGATTTAAAAGTATTATAAACAAATTAAAAAAATAATATATTAAATATTAAATTTTTAATAAAATTTAATATAAATTAAAATTACAAAACAATAAATAAATCTACATCTCTTTAATATTGATAACTAAATCTATATTAAAATAACATTAATCTTGGTCAAAAATAAAAGCTTTTCAGTTCATCTTTTAATAAAAATAAAGTAGTATTTGGTAACTATAGAATGTCTTTACTAAAAACAAAAAAGCAAAAACCCGATGGCTATGCATTGCGAGAGAGGAAAATCGCGGCAGGGCAAGGGCACGGGAAAAGCAGCCAGGGGAAAGTTGCGGCTGGGCAAGGGCACGGAAATAGCAGAGACGATTGGGCTTGCAACGAATTTCTGCCGAATTTTTCCTAACTTTGTTAAGTTTTTATACATTCGTCAAATTCCGAACTTGAAACCGGAAATTCGGCGAATGCGGTGACTAAGGTTAGTACTACTAATCAGCATTACAAGATGAATTAAAATGGATATTCAAGTGCTAATAACCAGACCAACAGCTGCAACTAATTACCAAAACCTTTCTCACCACACCAATGAACTTACACACCTGAAAATTAACTCCAACCTCGAAAACCAGAATCTGATATATATGAACAGCAAGCTGGAAATGCAGACCAGCAACACTGAACCCCACAAAAACTCTTCTATCTCGCTCGAATCACAACCAAACAACCTCAAAACACACTCAAAAGGTCCCAAGGCATGAAGCGACTAAGGAAGAACTGAGAAATAGCACTAACAATGCACAACCACATAACATGCAGCCCAAGCACCTCCCAGCATAGGGCAAATATAGCAGAAAATTTGACTTGCAAGATAAAATTCATTACTCCAAAATAATCATTAAAAACTTACATGAAGAATCGCCCAAGGCATAGGGAAAGGACAAGCAAATACCCAGAACCATCAGGAAACCACATAGAAACTTATGAGCAACATACATCTTCAGCTACACTAGAAAACAACAACCTGGAAACACACTAATAGCACTCCAAAAATCAGAAAACCACAAAAATCTTCATCTTCGTTGAGCTCAATCTACTCCTCTAGTTGAGAAACAGTCACAAGTTTAGTTAGGCACTATCTCTCAAGCACGAAACTAAAGGCACTAGGAGGTATGCATCCCTCAAAGGAAGAGTCTAACAGTATTTCGACAGCACTTCATTGTCATAGCAAAATGGATGATCCAAATGAGAGCCCAAGGCCTCTATTTATAACTTCTTGCCAGCCAAATTCAAATTCAAATATTCTCCAAATGACGCCCAAATCAAATGCCATTTCATTTCATCTAATTAGGCGTTGCATTTCATTTGTCCTCCTTAGCACATGGCGTCCAAGACATAATCCCCTTAGTCGCACTTTTGGATGACTTAAAGGTTTATAAAATAATATTGTTGTTATTGCATTTTAGCATCCCAAAAGAATGTGATATAATTCGCCCAAGTAGACTTAGGAAAAAAATTAATATTTTCCCCCTTCCTAAGTCGTCCATCGATAAAATAATCAAATATTAAAACCTCATGCCTAAGGTAAAAATATTTTTAAAATACCTTCTTCTCAAATACTGATTATTGCCAAATTGAGTCCGGAACTGAAGTACTGGAAGTCACCAAAACTAAATTGAGTTGGAGCTCTAAACTGAACTTCTAAAAATAGTACTGTCGGATATAGTACTTACTAAAAATAGTAAGTCCTGAAAACATCACCAAAAAGATTGCTCTTCGAACCCAATGGATTAACTCAAAAAACCCAGAAAAACCCAGAAATCCTAACAACTGCCACCAACTAACTAAAAATAGTAAGTTCGGAAAACTTCTCTAAACTGAATGCATGTCACACCCCTACGAATCTCTCAGAAAACCCAGAAGGAATCCACAGTTTGAATTGTAAAATTCCAATTCATCAATCAACAAACAACTCCCGCAAACCTCCACAAAAGTTGGAAACCCTAATTTGTGCTTCTAGTTAGCCTACGGGTCTCTGGAATAGGCTATTGGCCAACTGAACTTCTCACCACTGAGAAGGGGACATTACAAAATATATCACAAAAATTAACTTATTTCTTCCTAAGACGTCCATCATGCCTTAACTGATATTTCACTTTATAAAATATTTCATGAGCACATAAGGAGGGGTGTACCACTTAAGGAGGTCCAATAATCATATAAAATGCATTAAGTGAAAATACAACTTAGGCCCCCAAACCTTATGACTTTAAATAATACTTTATCACCTCAAGTCATCCCCTTAAGTCATAACAAGAAATACAGAAGTCACACGCCTAGGCCAAGGGGCATTAAAATATATTAAAAATGCTTTTCCCATGGGCTGAACAACTGCCATAGTGAACTTAAGGCTAAAAGTACTGAAACCTGCACTGCCAGAAATAGCCTCTAAACTGGACCATTGAAATTTGCCAAAAATAGTACTTACTATAAATAGCATACTGCTAAAAATAGTGTCTCCAAAGTGATTTCAACCACATTTTGAGCAGTTGTCGCAACTTACTAAAACTAGTAAAGTATGGAAAAGTCCTTAGATTCAATTGCATGTCACACCATCACGTAGCTCTCTGAAAACTCAGAAAAATAAGTTGTCCTCACCCCCACTTACTAAAAATAGTAAGTATACCAAACTCCACTAATTGCTACGCGTGTACCATCATTCCAAAGCTTTCTGAAAACCCAGAAGGAAACTAGAATCAAAACTGTAAAACTCCAACGTGCAAGCCACCAAAATTGCCAAAACATCCTCCTAGAAAAATAGGAAACCCAAATTTTGCCTCTGACTGACCAACGGGTCTTAGGATTGGCCAACAGTCCCTAAAACAAACTAGAGTGGAAAAGGGGACATTACCCTCATCTGCCTAAAGACACTTGCCACCTTGTGGAGTTGGGTGGGGGTCGTTAGTGGGTTACTTGGCTCTCTACGTAAGTGCCCTTTGGTTTTAGGAGCCATTACGATCAACTCTAGAACAGCTTACTTACTTAGCCTTGTATACCCCTTTTTCTTACACCCCAGGCCCTTCCTACAAGATGGGTTTCAGTCAATCAAGCAAATCTCATATTCTATCATAAGAACATAAACATTTTTTATTATGCATAAATAACATGTATACATATATAAGACAATGATTGGCAGAAATATCAAGTATACCACTGAATATATATCTGATAATAATAATCTGAAATGATTAGAGTTCTGCTGTGATGAATTGGACTGGTTTCCCTTGTGATTGCTGCTCCCTATCTTATGGGAAAATGCTTCTGCTTCCAATGGTCCGATCTGCTTGATGAATTTGTCCTACTTCCAATGGTCCGATCTGCTGGACTGATTTGATGTGTTGATAATTCGCTGGATTGGTTTTTAGTCCATGATTGTAATTTCTGTGATATTCAATGATGCCCCCCTTTTCTCCAAATGAGATCTGCCTTATATAGCCCTCAAGAGGAGACACAGGGTCACAACCCTTGCTAAAAATACCCCCCTTCATAGAGGGGTGTCCCTTCTAAATTGTTGTCCCTTCATAAATCGTGGCTTGTTTGTGATTAAGGCTTGCTTATAATTTGTTTAAGATGACTATTGTTTCAACAACTCACCGATCGTGTGGAGAAGAGGGAAATCTTATTGTATGACATAAACATTATATTCATTGGCAGATCTCTTTGGCACAATCATCCATGTCTAGTGCAGGCTCTAGTGATGATACACGGGTTCTTTAGGGACTAAACTATTGCTGCAATTTATATGTCTGAGTTGCATGAATGTGTGATAACCCCTACGGTATTGCAAGATGTAAAATCACTTGCGGGGTTAAGGATATGGTAAAGGAATAAATTGAAATAAATAATCTAAAGGAAATATATTTAATTTATTTAATAAAGGGAAAGTTATTTAAATAGTTAAATGAAAAGGTATTTAAATATATTCTTGATATGTAATATCGAATATATTTAAAAGAAATGTATATATTTAAAATAAAAAAGAGAGGAAATTATATTCTTTTGAAATGTAATTAATATTTAATATATTAAAAAGAAATAATATATGAAATGCAATTAATATTCAATATATTAAAAAAGAAATAATATATTATGCAATCAATAATTAAAAGGAAATATCATATGAAATGCAATTAAACTTATATTTTATATTAAAAGGGGGGAACGTGGTATCCCGAACAGGCTGGGTACCTCCGCACGAAGTGGTGCGTAGGTAACCGCAGCCTAGGCTACGATTACCTCCGCACCCCTTCATGTGGAAGGGGGCCCATGGGGACACAACCCCTCACAAGTTATAAAGGGAGGCTGCGGTCAAATGAGGAAGGAAGCAGCGCACGGCAGGGAAAAGGAAGGAGGTCAGCGGACAGCAAGGTAAGAGTCCTGTCCCAAATTAAATTAAAGGTATAATATATAAAGGCTTTTATTATTACTAATATTAATAGATAGTATTAAGGGTTAAGGCTCATTAATATTAGTTAGTATTACTATTAATTAATGAACAATGGGTAATGGGTAAGGTCCATTAATAGGTAATGTTCATGGGGGTCTAGTGAATATTTATACACATCATAAGGTATAGTATTCACTAATCATAAAATAGGGATAAAATGTAATCTTGCAAATGTCATATACATAAGTTGCATATCAAGAGAGATTATGAATATAAGGTATTTTAAGAAACATATTGCAAATGTGAAGGATGGAAAATCATGTTGATGCATATACATATATATAAATTAATTAAAGAATGCATTAAGAATTCATGATAACATAAAGGATCGTTTATGAACTGAAACTATTATGCAAATGTATGGCTTGGTTGACTAAACTCAACCAAGGAGAGAAGGATCTGGTCACTTCCCCTTGAGGACTTGGATGATGAAGGCATCACCCAAGTCCAGGAAAGGCAAGGGTCTTCCTTGGCTGGCTTGGGTGTAAGAGGTTATACCCAAGACAGGACTCAAAGGTCGGACCGATCCCCTCTAAGGACTTGGATGATGAAGGCATCACCCAAGGCAAGGAAAGGCAAGGGTCTTCCTTGGAGGGCTTGGGTGTAAGAGGACAGGATTCGATTTCATCTTCGATTTCCTGGAGGGCTTGGAACCAAGGGGTTCCAAGAAGGTGAGCCTCACGGCCACCTAAGGACATACTTACGTATGGCATTGTATCCTTTTTTTAGATAGGATTTATGATTATGTTAATTGAGCATTGAAGTTAGATTGCAATTTGGAGTACTTATATACAAATATATATATGTTTGTTATGTTCTAACAATCTGTTTTGCAGGTTAATGATCTCTAACTAGTAGGGACATTACAGTGGTATCAGAGCATAATCCTGCCATCCTGTGGGAAACGTTCCTTGTTTATGATCACATATCAGAGGAAGAAAGGAGCAAAAGTAATGGCTGATCAACTAGCCAAACAGTTCCAGACCTTCATGGAACAAACCAATGAGAAATTTGAAAGAATGAGCCAATTAATCCTCCAAAGTACCAACAGCAACAATAGAGATATGTCAAACCCTAGAAGAGAGACACACTCTAATCACGCTGACAACGAACGATCGCCTCAGAGTTCTAGGCAAACAATTCCCGAATTTCTCCCTAGGGAAGAACACGTGAGGGAGGAGGAGGAACCGGCCATACTTGGGGTGAAGAAATCGCCCAAATTTATGCTAGGTTGGAACCAAAAGTTCAGAGGGTGGTGTCCTTCAGGGATTTCTGTGAATCCAAGACTAATGAGGGTAGAAGGAAGAAACCAATGAGTAACGACCTCAAAGCTAAAATTAACAAAATGTCCCTACCCTGTTTTGATGGGGCAGGGAAGGATGTGGCCCAAGCTTGGGTACAAAAATTAGACACCTACCTATCATACAGTCCAATGACCGAAGGAGATGCTATAAAATTTGCCATATTACATTTAACCAGCAATGCCCATAATTGGTGGCATAACAGTCTCATTACCCTAGGACACAAAAACGTCTCCACCTACAATGAGTTTACCCAAAGGCTCATCAGCCGATTCGACCAGAAAGATTCCGAATGGTACTTCCAAGAGCTAACACACCTTAAGCAAGTAAGGACCATTGAAGATTATGTAGATCGATTCCAAAACTTGTCAGTAATGGTCCCCGACCTATCCCAGAAAAGGCTTACCTACATGTTCTTAGAAGGGTTGAAGGACCCCATTAAGAATTTTGTTAAACCCCTAGAACCACAAAACTTAGGAGAAGCCATTAAGAAAACCAGTCGAATTTAATGCCCCCAAGAATACCTCAACCAAAACTCCACACAGGAACGAGGGACCCCAGAGAGACCGCCGGGAAAAACCTTGCCACTTGTGCAAAAAAACTTGGAGCTTTAATCACCAATGCAAGGAAAGAGACGAGCTCATGGAGAAAGGGTTATGCTTCAAATGCAAGGCCCCATGGGTGAGAGGTCATGATTGTAAAAGAGGACAGTTAAATAACACAGAAGAAATACAAGATGAGGAAAGACCTTATAAAAGAACCAGATTTGAAAACAATACACCTAGTACTTTGGCAGTAATCACTCAAGGAAGTGAGAATAGATGTTTCAGACTCAAAGGGACTATCAAAGGGCAGAAAGTAATTGCATTAGTGGACACCGAAGCCTCCCATGACTTCATTAGCAAACATTTAGCAGCAAAGAGACGATTAAAGACCCAAGAATTTGAAGGATTTGAAGTGATTATGGGCAACGGAGTCCTGGACAGGTGCACTCAAATTATACCCCAATTGGAAGTCACCCTGGGAGGACATACCATTACAAGGAACTTCTTTGTGGTAAACCTAGAGAATGATATCATTTTGGGAATGCCATGGATAAATTCATTAGGAAGGTTTACCATGGATAGTCCAAATCGAGAGATAAGCTTCCAGCATGAAGGAAGGGAGATAACATTGAAGGGAATTCCCGACGGCTCTCCAAAAATAGTATCATGCAACAAAATGGAGAAAATCCTTAGACACGATCAAGGAGAGTGGGTCGCCCAATGTATGATCTTGGACAAATCTCCAACCGAAGGCCAAGTCATTCAAAGGGATATACAACCTATCCTTAGAAGACACAAAAAGGTCTTCGACAACATTCCCCCGGGGTTACCCCCAAAAAGGGGATTTGAGCATTCCATTGAATTAGAGGAAGGAGCAAAGCCTGTCATTACCACTCCTTACCGCCACCCACACAAGTTCAAAGAGGAGATTGAAAAAACCATAAAGGAATTATTAGAAATGGGACACATCCAACCAAGCAGCAGCCCTTTTGCTTCATCAGTAGTATTGGTTAAGAAGAAAGACGGAACTATGAGAATGTGCATAGATTACTGGGCCTTGAATAAAAAGACTATAAAAAACAGGTACCCTATCCCAAGGATTGATGAACTAATGGATGAACTCCATGGAGCAAAATACTTCTCTAAAATCGATCTAAGGTCAGGATATCATCAGATTAGAATGAGGGAAGAGGATATTCCCAAAACAGCATTCAGATGTCACTATGGACATTTCAAGTTTTTGGTCATGCCGTTTGGTCTCACTAACGCTCCAACCACCTTTCAGTCATGTATGAATCATACGTTCAAGCAACAGTTGAGGAAATTTCTTCTAATATTCTTTGATGACATACTCATTTGCAGCAAAACATGGGAAGAACACCTCCTGCAAATCAAAGAGGTATTAAACATTTTGGAGTCTAATTCATTATATGCTAAAGCCTCCAAATTGAATTTGGGATGAAAGAAATCATTTACCTGGGACACAAAATTAGTGAAGCGGGAGTAAGTGTAGATGAAGAGAAGATCAAAGCCATCAAGGAATGGCTCACCCCTAGAACCTTAACACAGTTAAGAGGATTTGTGGGACTATGCAGCTACTATAGACGCTTTGTAAAAGGGTTCTCCAAAATTGCAGCACCCCTTACTGATCTAACAAAGAAAGGGGCTTTTGCATGGAATGACCAGGCCCAACAGGCCTTCGAACAACTCAAAATAACCATGAGCACTTGTCCAGTATTAGCCATTCCCGACTTCTCTACACCGTTTGAACTACAATGTGATGCATCAGGGGAGGGAATTGGGGCCGTACTTATGCAAAAGAAACACCCCATAGCTTTTGAGAGTCGTAAACTTTCCGTAGCAGAAAGACTCTATTCTATCTATGACAAAGAAATGCTAGCCATAATGCACGCCTTGGCCAAGTTTTGCCAATACCTTGTCTGTGGGAGGTTTGGTGTGAAAACTGATCATAACAGCCTACGCTTCTTCCTGAGCCAGAAGGACCTTAATGATAGACAACAAAAATGGGTGAGCAAAATACAAGCCTACAACTTTGATATAGAATATGTGAAAGGAGTGAATAATGGGGCAACAGACGCACTATCCCGACGGGTTCATCTTAACGTCATCACCAGTATCTCAAAGGACTGGAAGGAAGAAATCCTTAATGAATATAACCAAGATCCACAAACAAAGGAAATCTTGGCAGGAATCTTCCAAACGAAGATTTTAAAGTTAAAGGAAATCTCATCTTGTATAAAGGAAGGATATACTTGAGTCCTCAGACCAGATTCAAAGGCAAAATTCTCAAAGAATTTCATGATAACCCCTTAGCAGGACACCCGGGGTACTACAAAACTTATAAACACGTTAGGGAACGATATGCATGGAAAGACCAGAAAAAGGATATCCAAAAATATGTACAAGAGTGCCTAACATGTCAGCGCAATAAAGCTGAACTCACCCACCCCGCTAGGTTACTTCAGCCACTGCCTATTCCTAATCAAAAGTGGGAGAGTATTTGTATGGATTTCATAACTGGGTTGCCAAAGATACAAGGGAAGGATAGCGTTTTGTAGTGGTAGACAGACTCACGAAATATGCCCATTTTCCTGCAGTCTCCACGGAATACAAAGCCTACCAAATAGCAGATCTATTCTTCAAGGAAATTTTCAGACTCCACGGACTCCCTCTAAATATTGTCAGTGACAGAGACAGCAAGTTTATTAGCCATTTTTGGCAGGAACTCTTCAGAATGGCAAGAACAAACTTGACCCCTAGTACCAGTTACCATCCTCAAACCGATGGGCAAATGGAAATAGTAAACAAATGGATAGAGGGCTATCTAAGGAACTATGTTACAGGGCAACAGACTGCTTGGGTTAAGTGGTTACACTTAGGAGAACATTGCTACAACACGACACACCACATGTCAATAAGGATGAGTCCTTTCCAAGCCTTGTACGGTTATGAAGCCACGGGCTTTGGGGAACTAATAACCCAAGAGAGCAAAGTACCAAAAGCACAAGACTTTGTGCAGCAGAGTAGGGACATCATGAAGACCTTGAAGGAGAATTTACATCAAGCTCAAAACCAACAAAAGATCTATGCTGACAAGAAACGTATAGAACGGTCATTTGAGGTCGAAGATTTGGTGTTTCTAAGATTGCAACCCTATAAGCAAACATCCCTCAAAAAGAATGGGACTGAAAAATTGAAACCCCGATTCTATGGACCCTACAAGGTAATTCGGAGGATCGGAGAAGTAGCTTATGAGATTGAGCTTCCCAAGAGCAGTAAAATACATAATGTGTTCCATGTTTCCCAACTTAAGAAAGTTCTCGGACAACACGTGGTTCCTTGCAACGAACTACCCCCTCTAGATGATGAAGGGAAACTCACATTGTACCCAAAGGTCATTCTAGATACACGGAAAAGAGAACTCAGGAACCGGACCATTACCGAATACCTGATAAAATGAAGGAATCTCCCAGATGAGGATGCCACTTGGGAAAGAGAGGAAGATCTAAAGGTGCTTGAGGACAAGCAAAATTGAGACGGAGGGACTGTGATAACCCCTACGGTATCGCAAGATGTAAAATCACTTGCGGGGTTAAGGATATGGTAAAGGAATAAATTGAAATAAATAATCTAAAGGAAATATATTTAATTTATTTAATAAAAGGAAAGTTATTTAAATAGTTAAATGGAAAGGTATTTAAATATATTCTTGATATGTAATATCGAATATATTTAAAAGAAATGTATATATTTAAAATTAAAAAAAGAGGAAATTATATTCTTTTGAAATGTAATTAATATTTAATATATTAAAAAGAAATAATATATGAAATGCAATTAATATTCAATATATTAAAAAAGAAATAATATATTATGCAATCAATAATTAAAAGGAAATATTATATGAAATGCAATTAAACTTATATTTTATATTAAAAGGGGGGAACGTGGTATCTTGAACGGGCTGGGTACCTCCGCACGAAGTGGTGCGTAGGTAACCGCAGCCTAGGCTACGGTTACCTCCGCACCCCTTCATGCGGAAGGGGGCCTGTGGGGACACAACCCCTCACAAGTTATAAAGGGAGGCTGCGGTCAAATGAGGAAGGAAGCAACGCACGGCAGGGAAAAGGAAGGAGGTCAGCGGACAGCAAGGTAAGAGTCCTGTCCCAAATTAAATTAAAGGTATAATATATGAAGGCTTTTATTATTACTAATATTAATAGATAGTATTAAGGGTTAAGGCTCATTAATATTAGTTAGTATTAATTAATGAACAATGGGTAATGGGTAAGGTCCATTAATAGGTAATGTTCATGGGGGTCTAGTGAATATTTATACACATCATAAGGTATAGTATTCACTAGTCATAAAATAGGGATAAAATGTAATCTTGTAAATGTCATATACATAAGTTGCATATCAAGAGGGATTATGAATATAAGGTATTTTAAGAAACATATTGCAAATGTGAAGGATGGAAAATCATGTTGATGCATATACATATATATAAATTAATTAAAGAATGCATTAAGAATTCATGTTAACATAAAGGATCGTTTATGAACTGAAACTATTATGCAAATGTATGGCTTGGTTGACTAAACTCAACCAAGGAGAGAAGGATTTGGTCACTTCCCCTTGAGGACTTGGATGATGAAGGCATCACCCAAGACAAGGAAAGGCAAGGGTCTTCCTTGGCTGGCTTGGGTGTAAGAGGTTATACCCAAGACAGGACTCAAAGGTCGGACCAATCCCCTCTCAGAACTTGGATGATGAAGGCATCACCCAAGGCAAGGAAAGGCAAGGGTCTTCCTTGGAGGGCTTGGGTGTAAGAGGTTACACCCAAGATAGGATTCGAATTCATCTTCGATTTCCTGAAGGGCTTGGAACCAAGGGGTTCCAAGAAGGTGAGCCTCACAGCCACCTAAGGACATACTTACGTATGGCATTGTATCCTTTTTTTAGATAGGAATTATGATTATGTTAATTGAGCATTGAAGTTAGATTGCAATTTGGAGTACTTATATACAAATATATATATGTTTGTTATGTTCTAACAATCTGTTTTGCAGGTTAATGATCTCTAACTAGTAGGGACATTACAAAATACTGCCCTCATCTGGATGCCCTCACTCACCATTTATAGTGGCCTATTTGCTGGTCACACTTCTTGTATGGCTTAGAAATAGTTAATACTGAATTGAATCATTGTTTTGTTATGCATTGATGCACATTCATGAGCCGTCACTGCCTTACTTTTATGAAGATGTTCATTGGTTTTTGTACCAATGTCTGCAGCAAATCATGGAGTTTTCCTGATTATTGACAATGGTATCAGTTCAATTTTAGGTTTCAGGAAAATTGTGAGGTCTTGAAACAAGACAATCTTCCTTGATTAAAGATGGTGCAATAATTTGTTATTATGGTGGGGCATGACATTCACTGAGACCATCAAAGTCAACACTTGGTTCAAGTTCATTTGAACCACAATAAGCTGCAATGCCACTCCCACTAGCCATGTCATATGTAGAAGTTGCTTCTTCTATAGAGGTTTCGGCAAGCTCTGCAATAGCAGCATCTTAGTTGGCACACTCATGAGTTGGTTCCCATTTCCTCATCGCCCCGTCATTTTAAGTAAGTTTCTTAGATGACAAGAGATACGAGTTAGAGTGCAGAAAGACTAAGGGCCTAGATTTGTGAATGGCAGCTGCCAAGGGTTTAGGGGCAAAGCCAAGTTCTTACTTTTTTCTAACCAAATCTTTGTTCTTCGAAAAAAACTAACAATTAAATTTAAGAATCTAACTAGTGTAAATGATGAGGGCTACACAGTTATTAAATTAATGAATAAAGATCACTTTAGGGCAGAATTAAGGTTGGCAAATGCCTTTTTGTTTTAAAAAAAAATATGTTTGAATTTTCTTTTTGGTATTCAACATGGGTACATGTAGGTCCTCCTAGGTATGTCTTAGGTCCACCTTAGGCACCCTATGGGTCCTTCACAAGGTATCTTTGGTGCTCAAGGTAGACCTTGGGAAAACCCCAAGCTGTCTAGGCCCCAAACCTAGAGTAGACGAGTACCAAGGGATTTTGAAGAACTTGGTTACATAGCCTATGGGCTATAGCTAAGAAACAACCTGCACCTACAATAGATGCTTTCAAACTGATTGAATTTCTAAAATGAGACAAGAAAGCTTTAGCCTTGCAAAAATCTTCTTGTTCCTCATAGATCATTGCACACAATGAATCTGTTTGAATAGAAGCATGGAAAGCTTAGCAGAACCTTAATGAGATGTACGACAAACATAATAGATAATATTTAAAAATTGATTTTCCTATTCAACCGTTTAATACTAAACTGAATCATAACAAGAATACTTCACAGTAAATTTCACAACTGATGGATGTTATGTAAAAATGTAGTGCAGCAAGAGGAAAACTGAAAAGATGATACGATGATCTCTATTTTTCTGAATGAGATTAACTTCACCTATACAAATTATCCAGAGAATATTAAAACTAAATGACATACTAAATATGGAAATACTTGCAAATAACTTCCCATTGAGAAGTATTCTGAAGGCATTTTTCTTGCCCAAACAAGAAAGAACCAAAGGGAAAAGAAGCATTCACTTCGAAGATCTAACAAAAAAACGTTTTTTTGGCACAACTACACGTATGCTAGCAATTATAGTTTAATATATGTTAGTACTAGTAGCAACAAGACACATAGCAAAGATAAATATTAAGTGCAATGGTACAAGTGTGGATGATTGGGACTTATGCTACTGATTGTTATGTTTCTTCTAGGAAAAAAAAAATTTAAAGCTAAAAGAAGCCTTTTCTTTCTTTATGTCATTGATTGTTAGAAAACTCTTTTTGCAGAAGCTTTGGTCCACACAGCCACGAGTGTATTTTTCACAAGATCCCACCCATATTGAGTTCATTGCTAGTTCTAAGATTAAGTTATTGATTTAGTGGTAGTTTTGTAATTTTATTTAGGAGAGAGCTTTTTCTTGTTGATTTTTGTCTTGTCTTGTTGGTTTCGCATGGTAATGTAGCGTTGCATGGATTTTCACTCTCTCATCTATTATATGAAGGTGGTGTTATGATCAACATTCAAGTGAATGTATAGGATAGCAAAGCAGTGGCAGGTAGTTGACCATTCGCAAACAAGTGATTGATATTGTTGGAGTGTTAGGGAGATGTTCCATACTACAGATACATGTTTAAAGGAAGGAGTGATTGATGTGGTTGGGCATTGTGAGATGTTCCAACTGCATGTACATGTACAAAGATCAAAGACTATTGTTAGGTGAGGTACACTCAACCATCAAAACAGTTCTATTGGAAGATTGTAAAGAAGGCAACAGACACAAAGCACTAGAGATCAGGCAGCAAGGAAATAGACATGTTAATATAGGTTGATCAAAGTATAAAGCTCCAAAGTCTTGATTGATCCTATTGACCTTTTACAACACTTCTGGGATGATTTGTTGGCTTTGGTGATCCAAAAGATAGTTTAATTTAGAAAAAGTAATGTATACCATTCGTATAAGGAGATAAGTATCAGAGAAGTTAGGTGGCTAGTCATGTGGCAGCCTATGTTTTATAGCTAAATTAATTTCTACACTGATTTTTAAACCTTTGTTTGATCTGATAATGGACCAGTTCTAGATGGACAAGCAGGATCAAGCAATAGGATGCTTGTAGCAAGTTGTAGGTCATCCATGGTAAGGTGGAGGGATGCCTGTTACAAGCTTATTGACACCCATAATGAGGCTACAAGTCACATATATCATAGCAGCTTGCTAGGCTTTGTGGGCTACATGATGAGTTGAGACATTAGCATATTTTTATCCCCAGAACTCTTAAGTTTTTCTCATATTTTGATTTATATGATGGGATAGTGATGATGTATTAAAAGTTGACTATGTGCATTTCAGATGTTAACCTGAGCCTATTAAATCATATTTTGTCATTGTCAGTTGTTCCTGCAGCCATGTTATTCATTCCTGTTGCCATGCGGATTGTCTTAGGCAATATCATGTGTGAAATTAATAGATGTTTTGATTAATTAAAATAGATGTGTATGTTTTTGTATGTTTTTTCTTTTGAATTGCAAGAATAAAATGATACTACTGTGAAAGCTCTCTTGTCACGCCAATTGCAGAAAGAGATATATTCAAGGAGGTGACTGAAAGATCGAATCAGCGGAAATGTTGATGAGCGTAAGGAACAGCAGAGGAAAAGTAGGCGCGCAATACTTACTGATGTCTTACTCAAGTGGGCATTAGTGTTGTAAATACCGCCACGATATGTTATGACTGTGGTTCGGTTTAGATCCACATTATTAGTGACTTAACTCTGGTTGTTTTCTTTCTTGAATAATTATCCGCCTCTTCTCATCGGCGTGATATGTGTTGAAGGAAGTAGTTGTTTTCTTTTAAATAAGGGTCTTTATCTCTTTTCGTAGGTTAGAAAGAAAAAAGAAGAAACAGAGCAGAGGATTTTAGAAATAAAGTTACAAGTGTTTTGAGTTTCTTTTGATTCTGAATCATGTAATGACTTTTGAGGAACAATGAATAAAGATCTGTTATTCTGAGCACTTAGAATTGTTTTGGAAGCCTGGAAGCACTCATCCAAAGGGGCCCACTTGGTGAGTGTTCCTGTGCCTTTGTTAAAATTAGTTTTCTTCTTTAGCTGCAGTAGACGTTCTTGCATTGACTGTTCCTGCAGCCAAATCAAACAGAGTAATTCCTGTTTGGCAGCATTGGACTAAGCTAGTATTTCTTGAATGAATTTATGTTAATGCAAATTTTTTCCTGTAGCCTTTCAATAGTTTCAATTCTTGCTTACCTTTCCCGCATAGATGTTAGTTGTTGCAGTAATGCAAGGTAGCTATCGCAGGAACTTAGTGCATATATAGTGCAGACCCATTTCAAGTATTACGTCCCTGGGTTGACAATCAAATGAACACCAGCTATGGAGATAGTAACTTCACAAAGTGAATGTCCAAACTTCGGGTTGAGACTTCAACTAAAGTTATTATTCTTATTGTTGGGTTGAACACTACACATGTTTACCTATAGAAAATGCCACAATAATTCAAACTATTGTATAAGTTACCATAGCAGCAAGAGTGATGGGCTTCACTCCAAGAATCATGTGTGCTTTTAGATACTGACAGGAACACCTATAGTGGAATGTTGGTATTCTTGTAGGAATGGCATAGAAAAGATCCAAGGTTTTTTTGAAGCCCGTAGTAAGATAAAACAATAAGGACATTTTGATTGCATAAGGACAATATTGTCTACTAGTTGCAAGAGGACAAAGTGCCATGTGTGAGGGTGTAGTTAGCAGTTGCAAGTTATGAGGTAGCAGAAGATAAGAGGAGAACAAAATGTTCCAGATCTTCTCTGTTATGATAGCACATTTTTTCCTCTAGGCACGTTATCATCATGAGCGTTAACAGTGGTCAATTTTCCAGCTAGGTAGCATCTGTTTTCCCTTGGCAGAAAGTTTCTTGTCGGTTGACCATCCACATAACTTTCCCATTCATGCCAAATTTGGTAACAAATGCATCTGCCTGTGTCTCTTATTCTTCCTAGGCACATAACAGAATGCCCTATTGACTGGGCATGCATTTCTCCCTGGGTGGTCATTACTATTGCAGGCAGGCTATTATTCTCTGCGTTAACCCATGTTTGATTATTGCTAAGTGGCAACATATGCTCAGCTGCAACTATAGTAGAGTTGGCAATGATGATTGGAAATGGAAACATGACTGTCTAGATTGGATAGGGTAGTGCAGAAATCTAAAGAAGCAGGAGAAAATGAGACAGAAAAGGAAGATGAAATGATCAAGAAGAAGGAAGCAATGATTTGTTATATTATCTAGGAAGCCATACAAATAGAGCTTCCTTGATTATAAATTGCTAGATTTGGTGAGTATGTTGGTTGTGTGAGAGTCAAGCCATGCAGGTTGATAGTGCTAGAGGGTGCATGCTAGCTGGTAGAGTTTGTTTGAGCCAAGAAAATGCTAGCTAGATGAGATACCTGTGGTTGAACTAGCTGATTGAAGTGTTAAGACTGGTTGGTAGAGGTGGAGGGTATTAATAGTAGATTAGAGTATGTTGCTGCAATTGTAGGGTAGATGCTACAGGCATCTCATTTTCAACAGAAATTGCATGCTGAGCCATTGGAACTGATGCAACAAAATTCTCGACTGCTGTATGTGGAAATAGAACCTATGCTTGAGGGGAGTCCATTCTTCACAACTCTAAAAAAGTTGCAGGTCGTGTTAATCATCCAAATAGTCTACAGATGTGATGGAGCTTGATACAAGACATAGAGCCTTAGTAAAGCTCATAAGGTGATGTATACACATGTATGATTGTAGATTAGTGGCATGACTAGTGTAGCTCACTTTTCGTGGAGGTTTTTGACCAGTGGAAGGTTTCTCAAAAGTGTACTTGCGTTGCATATCTGTGTGTGATGCAAGTTTATTTTCTGCACTGAGATGTTTCTATTTATTCCTTTAATTCATGTCATATGCAACCATTATAGCTGGTTAAATGTACAAAAAGAAGTTTTAGGAGCAATACCTCTGAAATCCATATGTTATGTATCAGACTGTACGTAGCTGCCCTAAGTTTATAGATCACTGTTTCACTATGCTAACTCTTTTTTCTTGGCCTAAATTCCAATATAAGTCAAAATCAGACGACCATGTTAATGTGTTGGAAGCTTGTTCCATAGTTCACAATCTGTGTGTGCGATGCAAGTTTATTTTCTGCACTGAGATGTTTCTATTTATTCCTTTAATTCATATTTCATATGCAACCATTATAGATGGTTAAATGCACAAAAAGAAGTTTTAGGAGCAATACCTCTGAAATTCATATGTTATGTATCAGAGTGTACGTAGCTGCCCTAAGTTTACAGATCACTGTTTCACTATGCTAACTCTTTTTTCTTGGCCTAAATTCCAATATAAGTCAAAATCAGACGACCATGTTAATTTGTTGGAAGCTTGTTCCATAGTTCACAAACTTGGACTTTGCAATGTCCCCACTTTCAAGTCGCCTTGCAGAGTGGCTGGCACTGCCTTTTAGGGTCTATGTCAGCCGGTTCAGAGGGAGTTTTTAATGTCGCCAACAAGCTCAAAGGATGTATTGGAGTTGAACGACACCTTCTGGAGTGATTTTGAACAACTCGTTTGACACTTACTATCAGTTTCGACACTGTTTGGTCAGTTAGGAGTCTAGGCTGACTTTAAAAGTTACTATTTATAGTAACTGCTATTTCCCGCAGCTGGTCATAGTTCAGTCTCCCCTTAGCTTCAACATGCAATATCTTCAGTTTCGGGATTTGTATAGCCGGTGATTGTTTAAATTGGAGATAAATTGGCAAATAATGATGTTCACAGTTATTATTTTAAACTTAAAGAATGTTAAATACTAAAGTTAAATTAAATATTTAACTAGCATTATTTAATATAATATTAATTTTTAATATTGACACCATGGGAGTTTGTAAGAGCCCTGCTGATTCTAACTCTCCTGAAATACTATTGATGTTGTGTTTTTTTGGATTTTCAAGGTTTTAGAGCAATTTTTAAGCAAAAACAAAACACGTGCCAGGCAAGAATTGAACATAAAAACCAAATAGAAATGAAATTGAGAGCAACTGCAACTATATTATGAATAAGATAACTGCTACAATAAATCCTATAGCTAATTGCATACCCGTAGGTCCTTAGCTTATTTTAAATGAAGAAATTTGGTGTTTGCCAGTCAAAACTGGGAAACTAACCAAAATGAGCATACAAGTCCAAAATGTGATTTCTCTGAGCCAAAAAGTTGATGGAATAGATTGAATAGACTAGGCGTTGGGAAATGTGCACTCAGAATGCACTTTGGGTAGGTGTTTAAGCCTCCTAGGCAAACGCCCTCTCTCTGGAGCCCACACGCCAAGGCTGATTGGTACGGCCAACAAGAACACTAGTACAGCTGCTTATTGAATTGATAAAATGCTGCTAATGAGGCGTCTAAACCTGATTGCCTCCTTCCTTATTCCAAAACTGTAAATAACTGAAGAAATAAACCACTATTGAAGCACATAAAGACTTTTGAATGAAGCCCTCTCAGTTTGCAATAGTTCAATTGATCTTTCACAGCCTCAGAATCACAGATCCATGAAGAATGAACATTCTTCAATAGAAAACCCTTGTCTCAGAGAATCCACAGAGAAAAATCAAGCAATGTCAAATAATCAATAATGAGTTTTAATTGCCTTTTTCTCCTCATAACCCCAAAAGCACAATTTCCAAGAAAGTACGCACAAATGCAATTTTAAAAACATTAAATGTATTTAAATCACTTTTCAATAGTTTAAATTCATCTTGGACGCACTTTTATATTTAAATGATTTAAAATCACTTTTAATATTTTAAGTGACCTTTTAATTTTTTATAAAGTCACTTTATAATATTTAAGTGGCTTACAATTTTAATAAAGTCACTTTATGACTTTATAATATCCATATAAGTTAATTAAATAACTTAACCACTAAAATATTAATATCTCCCTCAATATTCAGTCTTTTGACGGGTCGTCAGAAGCTGGGGTCAACACTAAATAACCCCCATGTATCCAAGTGCCCTAACTAAAAATATCACAACTGCCAGATTGACTTACTATAAATAGTAAGTTCCTCAACTAAGCCCATACACTGACGGCAAAGGCCCCGGAACTGAAATCAACACTGAACTAAAGAAGTAGAACTGCCACTAAGACTCTCTATCTCGAATGTTAGCCTATGAGAGTCCAAATAATAGGCTAATCCCTCGAACTCTGATGCTCACAAAAACGGGGACATTACAGAGTTATAAGGTATTAATTTAAAATATTGATTATCTTTTGAACGCCAAGGGAATCATAAGGTGAATTTATTATTAATTTAAAATGTGCAAACCCTAATTAGGGCATTAGGTTGAAAGCCTTATAAAAAAGCCCTTGGGAGCTCATTTGACATATACTTGGCTTATTTATTTTCACTTTGAGAAGCTTGAGAGCTGTGGCTTTCATTTATAGGAAATTTGAGGATGGACCCCTTGAAAATCAGTGGATTGGATGAAAACCCAACTCCACATTGAGAGGTGAATCCACCTAGGGTTCATTATTGAGGATATTTGCAGGTTTTACATCATTTTGGAGCTTCAACCAACTAGGATTTGAAAGAAGGAAAATCATATCAGCTAGGGTTTGAAGTTTATTTGCAGGTGGAAGACATTGCTTCAGATTGGGAGGATTAATTACCATTTTTCAATAATAAATTGGATGGCTAGGGTTTGGACATTAAATGAAGGAGACTTGTGTCCAAATTTCATTTAATTTGGAGACGATTAGAGAACAAATCATTGCAGGTTGACTAGGATTTGTTCACCATCATTTTGGCATCATTTTGGGAAGGAAGGAAAGATTAAGGTGGTTCATCAGATTTATGACTTGTTGGGTTTGTGTGAAAAGTCTATATTTAATTCTATTGGTGGCATTGATTTGGTATGTATAAATCCTAGTATATTAATCTGATTTGGGACTACAACATTTCTGGGCATGATTGTCATGTTTTTGCCCATGTTTGGATGTATTTTCAGACTTCTATATTCTGACTTATACGACAGCAGAATTATCATCAGAATTTCAGACTTGTGTGCATTTATTGTTCATAAATTGTGTATCTCATTTTGTATTTCATCTCTGATATTGGGTAAACCATTTGGTATAATAATTTGATGTGTTTGAAATTATTTATTGGCTGTTATAAGTGTCTGATCAGTCTGAAAATAAAAAAAGAAAATCAGAAATTAGGGCAGGAAAAAAAAGTTTAAAAATCAGAATTTTAGTTAATATCCTATTGGGGATATTACAGTGATATAGTGTTTGACGAAGTAAAGGAATTGGTTGCAATTTCGGGTGGGATACTTCAGACTTGAAGAGCAGTTGCCAAGACAAAAATGTCCGACTCAAAGAGTACTCAGGAAGCCAAAAATTTCTGAATCGAAGAGTACTCAACAAAAAATTTGTCAACTTAAAAAACATGAATTTTATGCAAAATACAGCTACAGAATTTGTCAAATGAGTTTGGTGGGGGTCCAGTGGTAATGCCCCCAATGGGGTCGAGGGACTAGGGATAGCACCTCTTGCAGGGGTCTAGGAGTAGTGCTAACTGCCACCAATGAGGTTGAGGAACAATGCCCCTTGCAAAGGTCTAGAGATAGTGCCACCAACAAGGTTGAGGGGCAATGCCCTTTGCGGGGTCCAAAAGTGGAGCCCATGCCACCAAGCTCAAATGAAGACCTTCAAAACCACATAGACCTTAATGGTGCACAACATTTTCATTATTTTTTAAAAGCCAAAAGAAAAAATACGTTTTTGGAGTGTTTTAGTTTGACAAATTCCTTATGGAACTACTTTCTACTTAACCAAAGATAGCTTAGAACGCCATAGAACAAGTGCAATCTTCAAAGGTAGTGAAATATTTTCATATTGTAAACATCCATCCAAAAACCCAATGTTGGCGCAATCCAAATGAACATCCACAATCGAACTATTGCTACAATAAGGTTCAGACTAACCATGCAAAGTAATTTGCAATCAACAAACTACAAATGGTATGAACCAAAGAGTCTATCAAATTATATCTTCGCATCTCACCATTAAAATCAATGAACTTTAACTAAATATTGAGAAGCAGAAACCATGCAAAATGTCAAAACTTCATACAAATGTTCACCATATCTTCAGTGAAAATTATGTATTTATTCCAGCGTAGTCTCCGCAACAATCTCTAGTCTCCTCCTTTTACAAAAGAAAAGGCCAAGCCTTTTATAGACTTCTAATTACAAATCAAGGGCCTAGATTGATCCTAATCAACAGCCAAGATTAAACAATAAAACCCTAAGGTGGGGGTAGGTATACCTACCATCACTTACAACATTTTTGACCAGTGAAAAAATTATACAATTTTTTAATACACATCCTTTTAGGGAAAGGACCAATGAGAAAAAGGAGTTGTAATATTTCATTTAATGCCTTTTACACGCCCATTTCTTCCTCTATCGTAAATTAGGGTTCAACAAATCTGGACATGTTGACTTTAAATTATTTGATTGGTAGAGATGAGTAGGCACCACCTCAGCCTACACGCCTTGCAATTTTCTTCTTCAATTTAATTTGTCTTCTTCAAAATGTATTCCTTGTCCTTTCTTTTGCATTAACATCTTCATCTTTTTCCATCCTTTTCGAGAGTCTTGAGTTTTTCATCTTTCTTCACCATAAGGCAATCCTTGAAAAGCTCAGTTTCACCATTCTTTTCTTGTGCAATAAGTTTAAGCTTCCAAAGTTTAGGTGCCCAAATCTTAGATGCCATAACTGATTCTCATCCTTTATTTCTGTTTAAAAGATTGTTTGTATGACTTCTGCAACTTTTTCTTCATGCACTTGTGGGTTCATTGAGGGGTGTTCTTGAGTAAACTTTACCTTCAAATCCGGTTTTATCCTTAGGGAAACATTCTATTGCTTGTCATTTGGACCTTTGCAATAATCTGATTACTTAGAAATTTATCTTAAAATCAAGGGAAAATAAGTGATTTTAAGCTTCCATCCATAATGCTTCATAAAATCCTTCACAAACCCTTCTAAAACCTTTGTTTTCACCTATTGCACAAAACTTTCCAGAAAAATGCATTTTAATTTTACCTCCAACAATCTGGAAATAATACTCTTTTAATTTGGAATTTCTGGAAATTGATCCCAAGCAATGTTGCTTCAGGTTGTAATGGTGTTTTCTCTTGTTTTGCAATCTGGAAATGCCCAAATTGTGAAGGAAATCAATCAGGTCTGCATGTAAATAACTGGTATTTCCTCAAAAATCATCTCCTTTCAACTTTCAATGTCAACCTCTTCCTATCTTGGTTCTTGAAAATCAGGCACTTCCCTCTTTCTCATTCAATACTTGGCTTCAAGTCTGATTTCCTTGCACAAAATCGCACCTATCTGCTGTAATTCACTCCCTCTGCTGTTAAAATTATTTTGAATTGATGTAAAAATGATTATTTTGATCTTAGTTTTATAGGTGCTTCATGTAGCAATTACTTATCCTTGGCAAGGGTTGGCCAAGTCATGATTTTATTACATTTTTCAACTTGCAAATTATCTCCATTTTTATATCATTCAACAAACTTGAGCTATTTTCTAATATTTAAAGTACTTAAATATCTTAATTGATATTTATCCACTTATTCACCACGCTTCTTATCCTCATCTTAATGCTTCTAATCCTTCATCTTAATACTTATAATCCTCAACTTATTCACATCAATGACACACTCTGGTTTTCTATACACCATCAGGTATTCTTGTTTTCACCTGAACAGATATATTTTTGAATTACAATTGTGAATAAACTCCTATGTTAATTTTGGAATTCCTTAAGTGAAATGCAAGAAATTAATGATAGGAAAATGAAAGTTCATTGTCTTGCACTTCTAGAAGAACTAAAGGAAATTGCATGAAAAATCATTCTTCATAAATGTTGTGAAACGAATAAAAACATTTTGGAATTTCAAAAGTATCATTGTTAATAAACAATCCATTATGCTTCATAAAATCCTTCACAAACCCTTCTAAAACCTTTGTTTTCACCTATTGCACAAAATTTTCCAGAAAAATGCATTTTAATTTTACCTCCAACAATCTGGAAACAATACTCTTTTAACTTGGAATTTCTGGAAATTTATCCCAAACAATGTTGCTTCAGGTTGTAATGGTGTTTTCTCTTTTTTTGCAATCTGGAAATGCCCAAATTGTGAAGGAATTGACTCAGGTCTGCATGTAAATAACTGGTATTTCCTCAAAAATCAGCTCCTTTCAACTTTCAATGTCAACCTCTTCCTATCTTGGTTTTTTGAAAAACAGGAGCTTCCCTCTTTCAAATTCAATACTTGCTTCAAGTCTGATTTCCTTGCACAAAATCGCACCTATCTGCTGTAATTCACTCCCTCTGCTGTTAAAATTATTTCGAAATGATGTAAAAATGATTCTTTTGATCTTAGTTTTATAGGTGCTTCATCTAGCAATTACTTATCCTTGGCAAGGGTCAGCCAAGTCATGATTTTATTATGTTTTTCAAATTAAAAATTATCTCCATTTCATTTCAAGTCGGCCCTCTTTATCCTCGGTGGAAATTTCACTTGTGCTTGCACAAAAATTGACAAAATGCTGGGCGGAGATTTATGTATTGCATGGATTCCTGGGTGTAAATGCAAGGTCCTCATGGAATTTCGGGCAGAAATCCAAGTGGTGCATGGATTTCCCAGCGGAACTTGACCTTATTCTTGGAATTTTGAGCGGAATTTCGCCTTGGTCTTGCATTTTTCATTATCGAGGTCTTGGAATCATGGAATTTTCTTTTATTCAAGTTTGGATTCATGATTTTATCCAAGAGGTCAGAAATTTGACCTCTCCTTGGATTTTTGGGTCCTTGAAACTTTGATCCTTGTATTATCTTGTTCATGTGCTCATAATTCCTTCATTTCCAACACCTTTCAAATTTTATTTATGCACTTGGAATCCTTATTTCAATCACCTCATTGCAAGCATCTCATTCTTGCTTGTAACTTTTATCCTTTTCTTAACTTAGAAAAAATTACACATTCCTTATCCTAAACAAGGAATTTTCCTAACTTGGATGGTGGATTGCATGTTCACTCCCTATCCTAGACTTGCATTTCCTAACTCGACCTACCCATTCCTGACTTGATCACCTTTTCCAAGGATGAACCTTTGCACTCTAACTTATTTCATGGATTGATCAATGTTTTCCTTGGAACTATTTCACTTTCATCCTAGAATTGGTCGATTGCTCCTTGTCCTGATCTTAAATTTTCCAGATTTGTTTGAGGATTAATCACTCATTCTCTTCCAAGACTTCAACTCTGTTTTGCATTGGAACACTTTCCTAAGATAAACCTCACACTCCTACCCGTTCCAGATCATTGCATTCCAGGACTCTCAAGAGTTTACTACCTTCCCAACAGCTAGGAAGCTAAGAGACCAAACTTATTGCCAAACAAAGCAAAACTAAGCCAGCAAGTGGCAAAAAAGAGGGGTCCCATTTGCAATGGGGTGTGTGTTTACAACACAACAGAGTGCAAAGGCACTCAATATGTGGCAAGGTATTTATGTGTGGTCACCAATACTAAGATCAATCAATCCTAAAACATGACTATTTTTGTTACCACATACCTATTTTCACCAATGAGTACCTAATCTAGAAAAAGTCAATAGAAAGGAAACAAGTGAACCATCAACAATGCTTTAGGATGTCATCTCACAAGGACTTGTAGTTCCCCTTTTCCAAGGTAATGATTTCATATGCTCATTACTAACCTTGATAGATTTCCTCAAGAAAATATGAAACTTTACATAAGTTTGTTGATTACAAAAAGCCTATGTGTAAGTCCCCCAAGAATAGTACAAGTGATTGCACTTTATAAGTTGAGTGTGCCTCTATTAACAACCCCTCACTGCCTCACCCCCAAATTGCATAATCAATGAACCCTTAGAGAGTATAGTTTGTGACACCTTATAGATGAGTGCATTTACAATACTTACTGCGTTTTCCAAGTTGAATCAAATTTCAAGTAACGGAGAGAAAGTTGAAAGTACAATCTTGAAGAAAAAAGAGATCAAACAAATGGCATCAATGAAGAGTGCTAAGAAAATCCTATATTTTTAAAACAAATGGCGTTGATTGGAGTCTTTATGTGAAATTTATGAGTGTTTGAAGTTTCATAAATAAGAAAAATTCAGCTAAAAATTAGGTTTTGTGTGCGATAACCAATTGCATCAATGTGAAGTACATGATATTCTAGCTTATTTCAAAAAAGATGCTCATAAAAATCCCTTCATATGGCCAAGAAAAGATCTCTTAAAGTTGGACACCCAATTTGAAAATGCCAATTGTGAGGGCCCTACTACCTAGGTGGTTCCTCAATGGTAGGCTAGTGGCCTATGGGTAGTAGAATGGTGATGCCACTAGTGGCAATCAAGTGGTGACAAGGTGAAAAATTGGTGGCAAAATGGCGAGGTTGGTCTTATGGCAAAGCAACCAACAATCATGGCAAGTGAGCAACTTCAAAGCAGAAATAGAGCAAAGCCCAAGTGGTGGAGTGGAGGCTGGCCACTCGGAGGTGGATCTTCTAGCCACTAGTTATTAAGCTCGTGGGGGCTTAAGGGTCCACACCTCTGCTCATGAAAAGGTCATACCCTACCAGGGTAAGGGACACAAGGCACATTATTGGATGGCATAAATGCACTTATAAAACAAACCTTTCTTTGTTTTTTTTAAATAAAAAAATGTAAGAAAAAATTATGTTTTCTAAAACACTAACTTGTACCTACACAAGGAGGTTGTACAACCTCCCTAGGAAAAAGAAATTTTCTTTCTTCCAAACTATTCTGATTAAGTCAGTTTGACAATCGATCTATGAATTTTTACAAGCAATGACGATGTCTATTTTGTTCAAAACTGCCTTGAAGTATGTGTTGTTTGCAAAAAGCAAAATCAAACCTTATAAGTAAAAATCTGGTTACCTAACTTCATTGAGTTCAATTTGGAAAAAATGAAAGCCTAATTTATCTAATTTAAACCTTTTAAATGCAATTCAATATTAAAGAAAGTTTAGAAATTATCCCAAATTAAATTAAATCACCTAAACTACACTATTCTGATACCATGTTAGATTTAATAGAGACAAGCAATATAAATCTTCCCAAAAACAAAACATTATGAAGGCAAAAAATAAAATGCAATCAAAAGACAAGAATTTCAAAATTCCAATATCTAAATTCAATTAAATGATAATAAAATGAAAGCTACAATATATAGCCTTTGCATTTCAAAATTTGAAGAGGATAAGAATAAGATGGAATCCCAAGAAACAAGGGAATGACATGTATGCATTATCCCATCCTACTCAAGTAGTTAAAGAAGTTACCTTAGTAAACTTAATATAATAAGTGAAATATATATATTATACTAAATAAAACAAGCAAATGACATGTAGTCATTATCCTATCCTACCTAAGTAATATAAAGGACACTATCTAGGTAAACTTATATAATAAGTGTAGTATCAGAAATTGCATACCCTTGCAAGTTAACCTATGTTTTGTATCCACTTTACTGTACATCCCCTTAGCATTTGTGTACGTTCATTTTAGCCCTTGCATTAGTCTTTTTCCCTCTCAAGGTGCTCAAAACCCTTTTTTTGCAGCTACCTTTTTGTGTGGTTTTTCCACTATCTAAGTGTTTTTCTTATCTCCCACTATTTTTTACCATGAATTGTTTGGACACCAGCACGTAGTGCAGATGTCCATGCTAGTGCTAGCGTCCCACGCTATTATATTGTTCAAAAGGCATTTCTGAGCATTCTCCACTTGCCATCTCATCAAATTAGAGGAAACAGCTCATCCACCCCTTCTTTTCCCTCCTCTTATCATTTCAAAACCATAATCTTTCATTCTTTTGGTTTGAAAATGTTGGTCAACAAGCTCTAGGTAAAATCATTTAACTTTACGGCTATGGCCCGTTTGTAGTATCCCCACAAAAAAAATTCAAATTTTGCAGTTTACAACACAGCAAGGACCCGTTAGGGTTAGCAATGAAAATATAATAATTTTGAAAACTGCAACCCTTCCACTTTTTTATCACCAAGTGCCCAATCTGGGAAGGTGAGAGCATACAGTGTTGAGGGGATCCTTAGTTGCGAAATACTGAAAATTATTACAATGCTTGGACGGCAAGCCAACCCCTCTTGCTTATATAGCAGGATATTGAAAACACTGAAAAATCACTTAGCAGTAAACCAACCAAGGCAAAGCCAAGAAACTCAAAATAGCAATCACTCAACCACTTCTCCAACAGGAGGACAGGAATGAAATTAGCAATCGCTCTACCACTTGTGCAGCGAAAGGACAGGAATGAAATTAACAATCACTCTACCGCTTGTGCAACGGGAGGACAATATTACAAAATCCAAATGTAGGCGGCAAGCTAGCCTCTTCCATTTTTCAGCTAGATTTTCTTTACAATCCAGAAATGGCTGATAGTACTACTATCTAGCCTTTCAATGATCAAATATGAATCTTTCGAATAGAGAGATGATATTGTCCACTACTAAAGAATTCTTCCAAGCTTAACACACAAAACAAACTCAAACACACCCATAGGAAAAATACCACACCACTGACTCCTATTTTGAAAAAGTAATTTCCACTACGCATAACACACAGAAAACAACCACCACATAAATCACTGAAATGTTCATAACTCGCCCAAAACACCACCAAATGACATAAGAACAGAAGCAAATGAAAGATATGATAGAGGCGACAAGACTAGAACCTCAAACCTACAACATGGACGCCAAAAACTTCCAACACGCATCCCAAGGCAGAGTAGTACGGCCCAGTAAGGAGTACGATTTGTATTATTAAATTCAAGGGTGCAAATTAAGATCTGCAAATTGGTAGTCTCCATCGCCTAGGGGGTAGAAATAATCAAGGCCAACACCCAGAATGATTTGGCGAACACACCGAGACCCACAAACAGATTTCTACTTCACCACACACACAAACCAGCAACATGAACACTCAGAAAACACTCCAAACATCTGAAATTGACACATAAATCGACAACATTGTTCTTCAATCTACTCCTCTGAATGAAGAGGTCACAGGCCCGACTGGTTGCTGTATTGCAAGCAAGAAATCAAGCGGTAGCTAGGAGGTATGCATTCCCCGAAGCTTCATTCCAAATTTCGGCAGCACTTCATTATAATTTCTTCATGGATGACAAATGAGAAGCCAAGCACTCATATTTATAGATTCTGGAGGCTCAAATTCAAATTCACATGGTGTGTTAGGGGTCAATAACACATGTTAGTTTATAGTTGGTTTGGGTGCTTTATGTTTTTTTATGTATGAGTTGCCGAGAGGTTCTCGTGGGGTAGTTGGTAGTTAGTTACGGTTGGCAACTTGGCCAACTGTCGAGTCTATATAATGTATGGGTGTCGAACCTCGGCAAGTTGGTATTGTACTAGCATATTTGAGAATCCAATAAAGATATCATTATTCTGCCATAGCTGTTCTGTAATTGTTATTTATGCTTTAATATATGTTAATGTTCTTGTTATATGAATTATTGGTATGTGTGGAATTGTTGGTTGAAAATTTTGTACACTTGGGGAAATATACAAAATTGTGGTTTCAACCACAACACACGAGTAAAAACTCTCCTAATTAAGGGAAGGCTCCCCCTATCTAACTACAACTTTGGAAATAAAATACGATGGGACAGCAATCTTTCTTCTTTTTTCAAGAAAGACAATATCCTTTTCTCTTCACAAAAAAGGATAGCGATTGAATATGAACAGCAGTAACCACTTTCAAGTGAAATGAGAGAAAGGAAATGAAGTTTCCTGAAAGCGCAAAGACTTTCGTCACTTCCTTCGGGACGGGACAGCAATATCAAGCTCAAAGACTTGATTATGTGAAGTCCTGTCTACCCTTTGCTATACTAAAATTTACAACGAATAAAAGATAACAGCTCAAAGACTGGAATAATCTATTCTTTCAACACAAAGACAAGAACTAATGCAAGCTCAAAGACTTGCTGCTATTTCTTATCAAACCGTAATTTTTCCTCAAGAATAGACGCAAGCTCAAAGACTTGCTGCTCCTTCTAGAGATTTTCCTATTTTAATTAATCTTCTCTACTTGCAGCACAAAGACTTCAATCAGATTAGACTAAGCTCCTTTAGAAACACTTTGCATGGAAGAAATAAAAAGATTCAAACTCAAACATGTAGCTCAAAGACTCAAAACTTGAGTAATCATTTTTTATTATTCTTCAAAAACTTTCAATTCACATACATAAGCTCAAAGACTTCTTGCTGTAAATTTGGCAGAGTTTTTGTTTGCTTTCCAAAATGATGATGATTACAATAGACCCCTCAAGTATTTATAGAAGAGGAGCCTTGAGAAAAAGGTGGGAGGATCCCAACTAACTTGAGAGATTCTCTCAACCACCAAGACTTATTCAATAACTAACTAAGACTTCTTTAACTAACTAAGAGTTATTCCAGCTAACTAAGACTTATTCCAACTATAGTCCTAATCGGACACAACTTGTAGTTGCCTTACATGTAATTACAAAACTGCAAGTAATGTGTAACTTGCTTTTTACAAAAAATACTTTACATGTATCTTGTCAAAACAAAATTACAACTAAAGATTACAAAAGAGGGAAAATTCAACTAAGTGTTGAAAAACACTTAAGTTGAATTTTGTGAAGACACAAATCCTTGAAATTTCTGGATGCTCGTTTGTAGTTCTTCGGGATTCGGTTCATGGGTGTTCTTGGCAACAACCATGGTCTTCACAATAGTGTCGTGACAGCGGAGGAGCGCAGAATTGTTTTTATCCAGCATAGACTGGATTTCATGCAGAAAGGCTTGGTGTTTCATCAATGTCTGAACTGAAGCAGCCGTGAATTGTTCGCTCCTCCATTCATTATGAATCCTCATTTGTAAGTCAACAAGAACTTCTTCTTCTGGAATCAGCTCTCCATCCTGACTTACTATGTTGCAAGAGGCCCTTTCACAATGTGAGACAATATCTCGAAAAACTTCACCCCGGAATCTCTTTGCATCACCGATCTCCTCAATGAGGGATTTAAGAACAAGGGTCTTGTTTTCCAGGAGTTCTTCAAATTCCAAGTACATGACCCTGGAAGAGATGATGGCGTGCTCCTGTAGAACACTCAGCTGTTGTTGGGGCATGGTACGCCAGATTGTCAAACTTTCTTCAACACTTTCCAGATTCTTTTTGAAAGTATTAGAAGTCTGATCCAGTTTCTCCTCAACAGTCTCCAACTTAGACATCATCTGAAAAATGTCTTTCATTACCTGTCCACATAGATCATGAAGTTGATCAACCCAGGAATCCAGTGCTTGTACCTTTTGAGCAGCCATTTCCACTCCACGAATTGATTCTTGGGAACCAAAAGAACCTATGGAGTTACTCCCTTCAACAGCAGGTTTTGTGATTTTATGAATGGCTGCCATAAGCTATCGGTTTTCCTCTTCTAGCTTGTCTTTCTTTGCTAGAAGATCATCACACCTTTGCAATAATGAAGCAACAAAAAACTGAGCATCATGTTTAATGACCTCATGCGTCTGTTTTCCCAACACTATCCTTGTAACCTTATAATCGGCAGCTGACATTTCTTCAAGTGGCTTATCTGCAATAGGTTCCACAACTTCAGCTACCTTCATCTTGTTGTTGTCAACAGTTACTCTGGAGATAGTCTTGGCCTTCTTAGCAACTTTGGATCTGGACTGTTTCAGTTGCTGGTAATCAAAGGCATCAGGTGAGATTTCTTGCTTCTTCCTTTTCGGAGTAAAAGAACTAAGCCATGGAGGCAAATTCATCAACTCCCCTCCAGTCGCAGCTGTAGGCAAAGGAGAAGCAGTTTTTGTTTGAATCACCGTGATCATCCTGGGAGGAATATCTGTTTGGACAGCGACCACGGTTTGCTCAGTTACTAATGGGCATGAAGATTGCCTCATGAATTCTTCAAAACCAGAAGTGGAAGTATCAATTTCTGATAACTGGATGCAAGTAGGAATATCCTCAGGAACTTTCAACACTCTTGTTGATGATCAGGAGATGGCTCGTATGCTGAAATGGGAATCGCATTCTGAGGAGACTCATCCACAATCAAATCAGGAGGAGAAAGAGGCGTCTCAATGGAAACTGGTGGAATGATCTCATGAGGCGAGTCTGAAACTAGAGACTTAGGAACATCATCAGATTGCTGCCCCTCTTCTGGATTATCCAAATCGATCACCTGAACATGGAATCGTGATTTTTCCTTCCCACGAACTGTCGTCTCCTCAGGAGGAAGCACTATTGCACGACTGACTCGCCACTTGATCCTTGTGCCCGAAGATGATGCACCCTCCTTGTTGTCAACCTGAATCTCAGACTTACGTCCAAGAGGCCCCGTAGAATCATCTTCTTTACCAACCTTGATTTTTATAAGTCTAACAGGATTACTTTTCAGCCATGTGTTGGTGTTGGCCAAGATAGGCTGAAATTTGTCAAGGATGGATATGCACTCTTTGTGCGACCATTGGATCAAACGAAGTGGAGCTTCCTCGACCCTCCATGAAATGTATTCAGGATCAAGTATATGCCCGTCATCAATCATCCCTTGTGGGATATCCACCAAGTTCAAATCAACAATTTGCTCAACAATGAGCCTGCAGTAATCCATCTTCAGAACTTCAGCTTCCGTGCGGAGATCTACCCAGATGTCTTCAATGCGATGTACATACACAAAAGATTTCTTGATCTTCTCCTTCATAACCCTATAATCAAAATCGGCTCTAGGTTTAAACCTCTTGAGCTTGATTTCCTGCAATTCAGTCTCCATGGCCTTAGCCTTCACAAATGTGACAAGGGAATATCGGACAATTTTCAATGGGTTTGTGGTAGAGATCCCCATTCCAACCTTGTGCTTAGCAGACTGAAAAGTGCGGACAGCCATGATTTGTCTTCCCAACTCCATAAGAATGATCTTATCAGTTGGGTATCTGGGAAGCATGTATGGTTGACCATCATAGCATCCAATCCTCATATAGGTGAAGGTGGGAAACTGCAAAAACAAACATCCATACTCGCACACCTTATGCCATGCCTTATTTGATACTCTCTTGTTTTTGAGATTTATGTCAAACTGACACATGAAATATCCGAAGAATGCATCTTGGACTCTTTTGAAATGCAGTCTGCTTGGTCTCAACGGCAACTGGTCATAATACTCCCAAACTGTTATAAGTGAGCGATCACCCTTGGTAGAAAGACCTGGAAAGTGTCTAAGTGATGTTGCCAAATATACCAAATATGAATTCATAAAGAAGGTCATGGTGGTAGGAACTGCTGCAAGTTGTTCGCACAAGGCATCGCTGATGACTTCTCCCCATGAAATGTGATGAGACTGCCTTATGAACATGATGAACTGGTACATCCATGGCTCAAAGACATTGGAATGCTCAAGGCCCATCATCCTGCTAAGAAGAGTGATGGTGTCTCCTATCTCCCATTTGAAATCGCAGCGGTACAACTTCGCCCACCTTGAGAAGGAAGCTCGTGGCTCTTGGATCCACCTATTGATGTGTCGCTTGCAATCTTTTTCCCTCTTCACATAATACTTTGGAGATTTCCATATAAACAGGTGCAGAAGGTATTCTGAAGACCTTCTCGATCATATCTGCATCAAGACGGATTATAGCTTCTCCATCATCATTTATGATGACTCTTGACTCTTTGTCAAAATGATGGGCGCAGGCAAGAACGAACTCAGGTTCTAGGGCAGCCACCGGGAAAGAAGATGCATGGTGGATATGGCTGTCAAACAGCCGCTGCAAGTTATTATCCTGTGGATCTTCTACCCTTTTGACGAATTCTGACATATCAACATGCCCTATTTACGTGTCTCTGATGCGATCCAAAGGAGAAGAAACCTGGGAAGGTGCTACCTCATTCTGATATTTGTCATATTTATATTTCATCTTCTTTGGAGCTGGGGATGCCGGCGAATCTAACATTGATTGTGAACCTGGAATGCTGTGATGAAGACTTAAAAGAGTTAAGGCAACATCATAGTCAGCTGCAGATATCATTCTTCCTTCTCCAAATGGGTAAAACTTCGATTTTAGAACTTCACGATTTTGTGAGAGGAAGAGGGGAAATATATGGAAATGGGAAAATCTTGACTTTGACCAATTTCGGATCTTGGGGAAATTTTCGCAAGTATACAAGTTGGAATGAACATACATGCAATCGGGATTTTAAAACCCGAATGCAAGTACACTTGTAAAATTGCAAATGGAGAAATGGATGGAAAATGAGAATTTTACTTGCGGAAAATGACGGAGATGGAAAGTACGGATATGGGAAACGTGAATGGATAGAAATGGGAAAATCTGGGAATTTCATTTTCATGACAATGGGAAGAACTCTTCAACATGTAATCCGGTTTTTAAAACCCGAATTTGAAATGGAGGGGTATTTCACACTTTTCAACTTGGGATTTTAACCAAAAAATCCTTAACCGTAAGGGAAGAACAAGAATTTCCAGCGAACTTGTAATCGGGATTAAAAATCCCGAATACAAGTAAAGAGAGAAATATGGGAAGAACAATGCAATTCAAAAATAGCATACCAAGGGGAAGATTTCTCTCACAAAAACCGATTTTTGAAGGAAGAACAACATATTCCAAAAATGCAACTAAGAAAGAAAACTAAGAAAACAAGAAGAAAAAAAAAAAAAAAAGAAGGAAAGAAAGGAAAGACAACATACCTTTCTTCAAACTGAAAATGCTTTTCCAAAAATGCAACAATCTTTGGAATGAAGAAGCATATCCAATAAATAGAGACAAACCGAGATGCCAAACCCTAGCCACATTTTGCAAAAAACGCCTTATATGAAAAAACGTGGCAGCAAATGAGTGTTAAATGGCATGGAAAAAGGTTGAATCCTCCTTGACCCTCATTGACTTGGCATGAAAGGCAAAAACGAACTAGGAGACTACATTTTTGTGGAGATTTGGTCCCTCAAAATGTGGCATTAATAAAAAACGTGGTTGCTGATTTAATGCGAAAAACGAGTAAATGCAACCCAAATGGCGTGACAAGTGGTTTCAAATGCATAGGAATAGGGTAGAAACCAAAACGCCTCTCCTTCCTTGAAGATCTCCACAAAAATTGATTGAAAACTTCAACAAATTCGCTTCCAACTGAAAATCAGGTTTTTTGAAGAGAAGAACAAGTTCGAATTTACACTTGCATGTAAAAATCGGGTTTTATGGAGAGAAATACAAGTTTTATTTTCACTTTTTCACTTACTAAGCCAAAATCGGGTTTTTTGAGCCAAATAGCGAGTTTTATCTTTGACATTTTCACTTACAAAGCAAATTCGGGTTTTTGGGACCAAATAGCAAGTTTTAAAAATGTCAAAAATGCACTTTATGCATAAAATCAAGTTTTTTGGAGAGAAATACAAGTTTTATTTACTTGTAAAAGGGAAATAAAATCTCTACAACAAGTTATACTTGCATGCACATATGTAATGGGGATTTAAAATCCCATTTACATGTAAAAACCATTAAAGTAGGGGTTTTTAGACCAAACTGCAAGTTTACTTGTAATCTAGCCAAAAAATCCCTATTTTAACTAAACAAGACCAAAAACAATAAAAAAGATAAAAACAATAAAAGGGAAATTTAAAACAAATTACAAGTATTCATCCTTGAATAAAAGTGCACATGTAATAAGCCAAAAATTCCCCTACAAAGACCAAAACAATGAATATCATTAAAACTTGCAGTTTGAAGAAAATTCTCCACCTGCAGTCGAGGTTTTAAAACCCGAAATTGAAGGAAAGACATAGCAAACGAATCCAGAATTTGACGAAATTCGAAACGTAGTTCAAGGATGGACTGAGGATTAAGCCAGTCCAAGGATTAGTCGAAATTCTGCCTTGGGAAGCGTGCCATAGAGTAAAAAAAATTCATTTTTTCACAAAAATTTCATGTAGTGGTCCTTCATTTTTGGAAACAAAAATGAGGACAACAACTGGCTTTGACTGGGGAATTCTTTCATTTATCCTTCAATATTGTGAAAGAAAAGAATCCAGAACTCTAAGTGCCTTCCTCTTATCCATTGGGTCACAGAGTCAAACAAAGCAAAAACAAACAAACAAAAGACGCAAAATAAACAAGAAAAAGACATTATGTACAAGAAGTTACCTCGAATCCTTATTCAAAGTAATGCTTCAAATGCTGACCATTATAAGGCAGCGCAAATGGTGTACCATCATGATAAGCCAAGATAAAACTATCTTCTCTAGCAACACGGTGAATAGTGAAGGGTCCTCGCCAAACAGAATCAAATTTGCCATATTTATTCGGTTCCCTTCGCTTATCCCAAAGCAAAACACGATCACCAACTTGGAATCCTCTTTGCTTTGTTTTCTTATCAAAAAGAACTTTGACTTGTTGTTGATGCTGAGCAATCCGATCTACCACTTGTGTTCTTTGTTCTTCCAGCTAAGAAAAATACATGATCCTTTTGTCTAAAGCATTCTCATAAGTTTGATCTTCAATTGCTTTAGCCAACTTGAGAGCAGGAAGTTCCAAAGTGATGGGTATTTCTGCATTGATCCCATAAAGAAGCTGAAATGGTGACATGCCAATAGCCCTTTTGGGTGTAATTCTGTCCGCCCATAAAGCATCAAAAAGAGCCTTATGCCAGGACCTTTGATTTTCCTCCACAAGCTTGCGAATAATAGTGATCAAATTCTTGTTACTAGATTCCGCCTGACCATTACCTTGGGGATAATAATTGGATGAATGAGTTAACAAAATACTATATTCAAAGCAAAATTGTGAAATTTCAGAGGAAGAAAAGGTGGCTGCGTTATCAATCACGATTTTGAATGGAACACCAAACCTGGAAATAATATTCTCCTTGAAGAATCTGCATATTATCTCAGAAGTAGCGTTCTTTACCGATATTGCTTCCACCCACTTTGTGAAATAATCAGTAGCTGTAAGGACATACAAATGACCTGCACTTGAAGAGGGATTGATCACACCAATGAAATCAATGCCCCACTGCCAGAAAGGTTCTTCAACAATAACCGGTTTCAATGTTAATGCTACAAGCTTTGGTTTACCTACAAACTGCTGACAATGTACACACTTACGCACCCACCGGAAAGCATCTTGAAAGAGCGTAGGCCAATAATACTTAGCTCTCAAAATTTTGTGAGCAGCCACTGGCGCAGAAAAATGTCCACCACAAGCCTTGTCATGGAAAGATTCCAGCAATTTGGTTTGTTGTGCTTTGTCAACACAACAAAGGAAAGTATCATCAATTGCTCTTTTGTACAAACCAGTATCCCATAATACAAAGTTCGCAGCTTTCAACTTGATAGTACGACATTGTAAGACATGCGTGACCATTTGGAAGGCAAATGGCCAAGACGACCAGGATTACTGGTTGAAGGCATTTTCGGCCACCTTGCGAGGAATAGCAATTGACTAGTATACGGACCTGGATGCCAGGTATAAAACATCATGGAATAACCTGAAGAAGGCTTTCCAAGAGGAGTTTAAACTCCTATGGGATGACAATGAAATCATGGTGGAGATTTACAATACCAAGCAGGGAAAAAGTGAAAGTGTGCGGGCCTATAACAGAAGGCTGAGGGAACTGCTCAGCAAAATGGAGAACAAGCCGGCTGATGGCCTGAAGAAGAGATGGTTTGTTGAAGGACTGGTACCGTCCCTCAGACGAAAGATGAAGGTGATCCCTCCGCCTTCATATGACGAAGCATACAACCGCACGATGGATATTGAGAGTGAAAATAAGACATCCCGAGGGAAGCACCGGGTGAGCGATGGTGATAGTACGGATGAAGACAGCGACGGGGAATCCAAGACCGTACAAGCACTCCGAAGGGATATGATGAGGATGATGAAAGAACTGAAGGCTGACAAAGAAAATGGCAAGGAAGGAAAGGAACTATGGTGCACCGACTGTAAGACAAAAGGGCACACTAAGGGGAGTTGACCTCGAAAAGCCTTTTGTGACATTTGCCAAGTAATGGGACATTCCATCAAGGAATGCCCGTACAACTTGAAAGCACGAAGCACCCAAGTTCTCTACGCCCAACCCGACAACGACACCTCCGAAGCCGGCAGCAATCTCGGATGCCTCTCCTAGAGGGTACCGAAACAACCGGCAAGGTAGCAACATGTCCAACAATAACACGTCGAGGAGTAGAATTCAGTACGACGCAAAAGGACGACCCATGATCCAATGCCGGAAATGCAACGAATGGGGTCACTTTGCGTGGTGTTGGTGTTTGTTTTATCATCTACCAAACATTAGAATAAGATACCCAAAGGTATTCTATCCTCTCCTAAAAAATCACTACTAATTCCAAGGTCTATATGTGCGAACAAGCGACTTTAGTGTGATAGCTACTCAGGTAGTGTTTCCTAAAAATTTCAAGGGGGACTTACGTTAACAAATGTCTTTTAAGCTTCTGGACTTAGATGGATTTAGCAACTTTAGAACTCTCTTTTTTTTTTGGATTTTCTGGGATTTAGACTTTCAAAAAAAGAGGAAAAGGGGATAGGGTTTAAGAAAGCTAATCTAATCCTACGAATTCTGGAGACGGTATCAATTGGGTGCTCTCGGGAAACCACACTTTGCTTCGCCACACTGAGGACAACTACACAAAGCGGGTGCAATCTTCAACGGGTTGTGCTTATGATTAAAATGTTGGCAAGCACAGAGGATAGGCTTAGACTAACTTTGCACAGTGAAATGGAAATCATCCATTCACCAAAAGTATGAGCAGAGATACACTGTCAATTAACACTTATCAAATCCTTCATTCAATTCTAATAACATGAAAGCAAATCTAAATTAATTTTAACTAAAGTGTTGAGGAAATTGAAACCATGCTAATCATTCAAACAACAGAGATTACAAAGCCTTAAGAGAAAGTGCACATGCAATATATTATTTGAAAATGACCTTCACCCAACAATATATCAAAAACCTCACACTCTCCAAATGAGAGGAGGTAGCCTTATATAGTTTTCAGAAAATAAATGAACGGTCGAGATCAAACAGTGATCAAGGACCCAGATTGAAAGCTACAAACCCTAATTAGGGTTTACCATAACTCTATTAGTTTGAAAGAATGAGAAAGTGACATGTGGCACAACTGCTATTGTCACTGAGGTGAGTGTCCAGTTTCCCCTTTTGCAGATTCAATGTATCTCGACACGATGAGTCTGACCTCCTCCATAGTGACACTTGGCAAGTTGCTAATCTGGAAGTCGATGATGTCCACATCATCAGTACATGTGGCGAGGATGCCTTCCCACTCAACTGCTTGGGCAAGAAAGTTCTCGTCAATGAAGAGAAAACTTGCAATCCTTGAAAGATCGCCCTTATCAATCATCCCCGAGTCTTTGAAAAAGCTCAACTGAATTCTGGCTCTCCGGTTCTCCGCCTGCAAGTGTTTTTCTCGTATACTCTCTTTCTTCCAGATCTCTGATGCTACACGAAACACCTTACTCAAAATTTCCTTGACACTTTCCTCTGTCTCAAAGCACTTAGTCTCAAATTTCCTCAGGACTTCAATCCTAGTGACCAAAGCATAATACCAGGTGTTAAAGTCATATCTATCCTCCGCCTGTATGACACCTGCATCCACCAAACTTCGTTTTGACAGACCTCGGATAACCTTCAATTGCGGAAGTATTTCATCTTGAATTTCTTCAACATCTTCCCAATTTGCAGCTAGGTCCTGAATTCGGCTGACCAATGAAGAGGCCGACTCATGTGCTGATACTAAATTTTCTACAAGTATGTCAGCACGTGCCAAAGCATCTGAAATCCATTCCTTGGCCTGTGTGAATGTGCCCTTCATGTCCTCGTAATCTTTCATTGACTCTTGTTGAAGAGGCTGCGGAGGGGTGACCGGTATCTCATGGTTGAGTGGCCTGGTGAGATGGAGAACATATTCCCTCCACTGCTGGTTCTCTTCCTCAACCTTCTTCCTTTCTCCTTCTCCTGGGCTAGACTCGCCTTGAGCGTTGCAAGAGTCATCAAATTACTGGACTTCTTGGTCCTGAGTAGGCTTACCCAACTCTATAGTGGTAATCTTATAATCCTTCAGGGCAATATTGTCTCGAGTTTTTCCTTCCTTTGGCACAGTTATTTGAACTGTCCGAAACCCTGCACTATCCCTCTGAACCAAAGAGAATTTTCTGGCTGGCTTAGGTGGCTTGACTATGACAGGTTCGTTCACCTTTGCCAGAAATGTTGTTGTATTCTCTTCAGAATGGATTTCCTTAGGAACCTTAGCCCTTATCCTTTCCCTCAACCAATCAAGAATGGTTGACTGCTCCACAGTATTTTGATCAAATCCATCATCTGTCCTTCCTGGTCCAGTAACTATACCATCAACGAAAACTACTGGGAGCTTAGGCTCTTCAACTTTTGTGGCTGCATTTAAAACTTGTTCCCTGTCCGAACTTTGGACAACTTCTCTCATTATTTTCTCAATCAAAGGAGAAGGTACTCTCGCTTCATTATTCACCATATATGTGTCCATCTCTTGCTCTTCAACTACATTTTGATCAGGCACAGCAGATGCAGCACTCAAAATGGAATGACCTTCGTTGGACTCATGTCTCTCCCCGACAATTTTCTTTCCCCTAGCCTTTCCAGAGCTTCCAACTAATTCCTTCCTTTTCCGGGACCCAACACTCTCTGGATTCCGAGCATTGCCTGCAGAGATACAAGGGTTGGAGGACAGAGAGTCATCTACTCCCATTAAATCATAGGTCAGGGCCACACCTTTGGACTTCGATTGATTCGTCCTCTCAGATGTCCACCACATAGAGTATTCGACCACCGACCTCATTAGGTTTGCCAGATCTGACTTCTCTCCCTCTGACTAATCAACCAAGGCTAGTGGCTCATTCCTCATCTTCTCAAAGCCTGGTTGCTGAAGCTCAAGATTGTCTTCTACTTGAGCAGCAACTCTAAATACTTTCGTTGCTCTTACCATGCTCAAGGGAATCCTTGACCAAAATCTCCTCCTGAATTCGAAACTATCGGCTGCGTTAGCCCAATAATCTTCCAAATCAGCTCTATGCTCAAATGTCATCCCTTCGACCCTTTTCATCTTATGGAATGGATCAAAATTCTTTCTTGCTTTGTACTAGTAAAAGGGGTACCAAGCCAGCTCTTTCTCAGCAGTGGCAGCGGCTTGTGATGACGAGCACGTCTCTAGTCCATTTCCAATCGTGAGAGAGGAGGTTTTTGCCTTCTTCTGCTTATCTCTTTGAACTGTCATATATCCCTCCAATTGCCTCACAAACTCTAGTAGCACAACTCAATTGGTAGTGTAAGCTGGGAGCTTATACGGAGATCCGGAAAACCCCTGAATTCTAATGTAAGTGAACTTCGGGTATTGAATATACCAGTATCCGAATCTACTTATGAAGTCCATAGACTCTTGAGAGAGTCTTTGATGTAGTCCACCTTGCAGCATCTGTGTGATGTGCATGAGAAATGTATCATTCACCCTCTTGAAATGGAACTTTTCTTCCATGTGAAGCTGGAGATAACAATCATAGACGAGAAACTGATTTTCTTTGTTTCCCACTTCCCCTTTGCAAGTGAGGCCTCTGTATCTGTAGGTTCTAGCTAGGGAATAGAACAAGTATGAGCTCATGAAGAAGGTCCTATTCGCTTCAAGATTCTTCAATTGGCTGTCCAAGTTATCACTTATCATTCGAGCCCAATCTATCATCTTAACTCCGTTCATTGTTTCATTTATGAAATAATACATCGAAGGCTCAAAAGGGGCGCCTTGGGGATTACCCATTATCCTGTTCAGCAAGACAATCATATCTTCAATATCCTCTTTGAAGTACGCCCTCACCAAGCTCTTCCTCTGTAGTTTGGAGGCACCCTTCCTTGCCTTGTCCAGCCAGGAATGATTGATGATGGTGTCATACTCCTCCAAATGATCCTGAGACATGCGATCAGCTTCATCCTTGGTTACGTACACAACATTATGATATTCTGGAATTCTGAAGGCTTCCCTGATGGCCTCATCGCTGATGTTTGCCAACACTCTTCCATCTGGTGTGACAATATCCCTACTGACAGGGTTGTAGTGCCTAGCGCACTCAACTACCAATTCAGTGCACTACATGGTAGGGAGAAAACCGACAGCATGCACGATGCCACTTTTCATCATCTTTCGCACGGTCATGGTAGGCACGAGGTTATCTAAACCAAACATCCGCTTCTTGAACTCCCTCAGATTGATATGCCCGAGGTTAGTGTCGCTAACATTCTTCCATTTCGAGGTCATTCTCAACTCAAGAGGAGCATCCTTGTCTACTTGGAACTTCATCGTACCTAAAATCTGCATATAAACATGAAGCTTAAGTTAGAAATCAGATCTTGGATTAAAGAAAATCGAGGCTGCGAATGGCTAAGTGCTTGGAGCTTTTATTTCATTTTCATACTTGGCCGTGAGAATGGAATTTTCACATGTAAACTCTCCAACCTAAGGACATTTATGATTGCAATCCAAAAAGCCAAGTTTTATAACTTCAAAACTCTCATTCCATTTAGTCGACAAAATGATTTCTCTCACAAAAAATTTGAATAAGTCCACAAAAATTACTTCCGACGAATCTGGAAAAACTCAGAAAATGCAATAAATCTGCATTTTAAAACCAACTTCACCTTCAAATGGATGAGAATAAGGCTAGAAGATAGAAGGAATCTCAAGAAAACTCAGAAAAATTGACGAATCTGCCTTCTACCAGCTAGTTCCACTCCAAAAA